>NW_021834946.1:32500-37500 GCF_006345805.1 Octopus sinensis | reverse complement strand
ATATATATACTATATATAATATGTATATGTATGTATGTGTGTGTGTATGTATGTATGTATGTATAGAATTAAGAGACAAAACTTCTATTACGTAATTCAATTACTAGTGAAAGATATTATTTATAATAAATCATATAGAAATAATATAAATATATTATCATAATTTTATTCCAAAAATCACAGAATTAAATAAACATTGTATGAACAAACATTGTCTCTATTAGAAGCGTCGAATGTGTATAGCACGTTACAAACAAGGAGATACTTTTCTAGCGCAACGTTGTCATTAGACCAACTGAAACAACATATCAACCGATTTCAGATTTCAAGGGGCAGATTAGCTTCATGGGAAATCTCTCAGCCGGTGTTTGGGGATGGAGTTCGCCCCTGCCCCTGGCTATTTGTTCACAACTTTTTCCGGCTTCTACTCTTTATTGCTGCTGTTCTGATGACAATACTACGTTGGAAAATATATCACTTGTTTGGATCATATACATATATATATATATATTATATATATATATATATATATATATATATATATATATGTATATATATATATATATCTATAAATATTGGTCCGAGAAGTCTTAGTTTCCCAGGAACGGAGTTTTGTATTGTGATATTTTCCCCCAGAAACTGAAAGATTCGGCTGTTGTTTCATGCAAAACCTGCTACCACGAAATAAGTATTTCGGGTCCTTTATCGAAAATAGATATTGCGTGGCAGAAGGGCGTGCTAGAAACAGCAGCCAAATCTTTGGAGGTGATATATGTTTAATGCACTCGAAAGAAACCTAGCGAAAAATTTATGAGAACCCATGTTCGAAATTTCCCCCAAGGCACCTGATGGAGGCTGGAGGGTATATCAGACGAAACGTTGAGTTAGCAACAAACAAGATGAGTGCAAATATCCGTCAAATGTAAATAATGTACATAATTCCTCATATCTTAAATATACAAATGTATGAACTATCCTTCTTTTCCATTATTTTCTGCAACTTTCCAATTCCAAAGGTATTTATGACCAACTGTACATACATTTATTCGAGTTATTCAACGTAACTGCGAAATTTGGAAAAGCGTTCCTTGTACAATTACCTGGGCAGGTAATCTTCGCAGAAATTTTTCGGACAAAATTTGCCTAAATAATTTTAAAATGCAATATCAGTAATTTTCTTCGTTGCCTAATTACTTCCAGTAAATTACCGGTCGTTTCTTGAACCGCCATAAGACAATAACCTTAATCTTTATCTTGTGTTAATAAGATGAGCGTTGATTTTCTGCCAATTAATTTTAATAAAAATAGCTTGCATTGAACGCTTCCAAATAATTGAGTGTCTGTAATTTCTTCACAGAATTATTATTTCTAGATAATAACATTTTGAAGATTCATCGGCTTAATTTTCCACGAAATTACCTATTGTTTCAACACTATAAGTATAATATTAAAAAATCCCAAATGTATAGTATATATATATATATTTGTTTTTGTTTGTTTTTGTTTTTCACAGTTTAAGCTCTGAGCTTTGGGCCAGTGCGGGCAACCGCCATTTTATATGATATATATAGTATATATTATATATATACAAATTATATCTATATATATATATATATATATATATATATATATATATAACACACCAGCAATCATCCACAATACTTCGGACACATTTTCGTGTAAGTATAGTATATATATGCTGTCTTTTGGGAGATAAGAAATTATATTCGCTTCACTTTTCCTGCTTCTTTTCAAAATCTTAGGAATTCCGCATCAATTACGAGTGTCTAATATCTTTTTCTTAACCATGAAACATCGTGGAATCTTACGAAGTCATGCTACCATTTCACAGTGAAGTCACGTGAACATGACGTCCATTGTCGTTAAATTAGAATCTAGTTAAATTTTTTATATCCTTTTCTAAAGCTTACTCTAACATTTGCTATATCATGACATATTTTCGCATAGAAAATTCTTTTAGTAATTTTCTACATACAATTTTGAAAATTTTTTCCTTTCTGCTTTTTTAGTATTTTAGAGCCTAGTTCATTCAAAAATCAGTATAAATCTATAGATAAGGCATACATATAGAACACGTAGATATACATATATGTGTGTGTGTGTGTGTGTGTGTGTGTATGTATAAACGCAAACGTCCATATATATATATATATGTATGTATTTATATATATATATATACAAACACACACACACGCACATATATATATATATATACATATGTATTTATATATATACATATATATTTATATATATATAATATATATAGTATGTATATATAGTCTCACACACACATATACATGCATATATGTGTATTTAATGCGTGTGTGTACCTTTATGCATGCATTCATGTGTAAATACACGTATACGTATATATATATATATATATATATATACATATATATATATATATATATATATATATATATATATATATATACTATATATATATATATATATATATTATATATATAAATGCATGATCCAAGTATCGAGGTGTAGGAAGAAAGTTAGGTTCAAGCAATCTGTAGTAAATATATAAAAAAGCTAATTTCAGGAACAATAGTGGTTTCTTGAGATGGAAAGTTGTGGATTTTTTTGTATCAGAGTACGATAAGCTGACATTTTATTGCTTTTCTAATATTTCACGTAAGTCTGCCATGGTTGCCGTGTATGCGAATAAGAATACAGTAGTTAAGGAATGAAGGGAAGAAGTTCACGGCTATATCTTTTTCATACCGAGTGGAACCTCTGATGGAATCTTCCGTGTGTCAGTATGTACATCCTTGGCGACAATGTAAGCTTCATTTGATCAACATAGCTTTGGTATTTCACCTGGATATGTACCACTTGCGAAGTTCCACTCGCAATGTAGCCTGAATCTTATCTACTTCATTCCTTAACTCTTGTATATACATATGTGTGTGTGTATGTGTAAGGAGAGAAAGGGGGAGAGAAGAGTGCCCCATGATATAAGTTCTGTCATTGAAACTACTAAAACAAGTGAATGCAATACCAATCCGTTGTAGCGTAAGAATTATCAATTTCTTTGACATTGTACTCAATTATAAATAATCATTTCTCTCTACTTACTAACTGAATATATATAAATACATAGATACATACACGCATATCCTCTCTCTCTCTCTCTCCCTCTATAATATATATATGTATGTATGTATATATACTACGCCTCCCGTAATCTTAAAAACACTTGTATGTAATATTGATATTTCAAATATGCGTCGGGAAAATCATATTTGTTGAACCGAATGCAGTTATAATAATATGTTAATATCAAGTGGTTTCGAGCAAAATTAGAATATATAAACGAATAACACACAATACCTATAAGTAGGTAGATACACGCCACATAGTGTAACCCGTCGATGTATCTTGAGCCTAAGATTATATGCAGCGAGAAATCTTTTTTCTTTCTTAAGAAAACATTGCTTCGACTCGCAAATGCCATAATCTTTTTAATAAGAATAATATGAAAGATCTCTTCTGTTGCCTGTAATTATCACAGCTGAAAAATGTCACCAATAAGTAAAAGCAGAAGTATATCTATCTTATTTATATCAAATGTCAAAATGCAAATGGCGTACCCTGACGCTTTGTCAACTTGAAGATAATGACTCTTGCGTAGATAAAAGAAATAGCAGCCGCAGATTTTAACTAAAGATCTATACAGAAGTCAGAAAGAACGCATTCGAAATGTATTATAGCAAGCACACTCACTTCTTCAGGTCTTAAAGTGTTTGAAACTGCACCTGTCTAAAATAATACGTACGGGTTCAGAAGCAGTACGTGGGTATATACACGTTGTTTACTCTTTGTATACTCCCTTAGGCCTTTTTTCTGTATTGTTATAAGGATGCGAGTGAGGATGTGTACGTTTTCAAGTGAGGGTGGATGAATGTATGCGTACGCACGTTGGTGTGCGGGCGCACATGTGTAGGCATGAACAGGTGCGCTTACGCGAATACTATGAACGTTTTATCCCCTTACCTTACTTAGCGATCATTGGAATAGCTCTTTTATTTAATATCGGTCACTAACACAGTCATTTCCCTTTGTACAACGTTCATTGTTCACACCGTTTTCCCAATGGCCGGATAACTGAAGAGATGGTGGCGTGGACTTCCTCCTCGGCATCCGAAACTCAGAGTTTTATCTTGGCTACCGAATAATTGTCTCATATTACGTTTACAGTTAATTCCTCTATTTACATAATATCGAGGTTTCTTTCTTTCTTTTGTTATCCTATCGTTTTTATCAATATATATATATATATATATATATATATATATATATATATATATATATATATATGTATGTATGTATGTATGTATGTATGTGTATATATATATATGCATACCTACACACATGCGTGCATACATATCGATAGATATACGTTCTCGGTTAGAAATAAATATTTAATTTCTTATACGTTATCAAAGTTAAACATTCTAATATTTGTCTTACATTTTAATATATTAAGTCTCGATTCATTATATATAATTTCCGTTCTAAACAAAATTAAACTAATTATTTACTATAATTGGATTAAATATGTTAAACTGTTAATCTTGTCATAAAATAAAGCTTAGATTTATGAACAAACACCTTGAATGTATGAAATTTTCATGAAGTTAACTTAATTAAAACTCTTTTATTCTATTTACCTCACTAATAGGGTTATGGAGGCGCAATGGGCTAGTGGTTAGGGCAGCGGACTCCCGGTTGTAGGATCGCGGTTTCGATTCCCAGACCTGGCATTGTGAGTGTTTATTGAGCGAAAACACCTAAAGCTCCACGATGCTCCGGCAGGGGGTGGTGGCGATCCCTGCTGTACTCTTTCACCGCAACTTTCTCTCACTCTTTCTTTTGTTGGCCTGCTTGCTTAGCCAGCGGGGTGGCGTCATTTGAAGGCTAAAACAATGCGAAGTGCATTGGGACCAGCGATGTGTAGCAACATC
>NW_021834946.1:0-27500 GCF_006345805.1 Octopus sinensis | reverse complement strand
ACCCGGAACCACACAGTCACTCCTGTGCTTATTTTACTGATGAAAAATATATAGCTTTGTCGTGGCTTAGAAGATGTTCAGCGATCTGTTGGATTAATAAAATCTAACTCAGAGACTTAAACAGCAACAATGCTGACAACATCAAAATTACTGTAAGGAAAAGCAACGATACACTTTGGATCAATAATTACGCAAATAATTGAGTTGTGAAACTTAAGCATATCGTTTTCCTGTAATTTCACCGAATATTCACCACATCGCTTTGATACATCTTCTTCAAAGTGTGATTACGATCGTTTTTTTTTTCTCCCGTTTTAACATCTGAAATCAATGGTTAATGTATTCAATGGTATGATAACCAGAACTAAATACAATGACGATGAGCTGTGCCGACAAAAGTATATCCCTAAATGTTCGTTGAATAATAAAAATAAACAAGTAAATTACTGCATTTGCTAGTTTATAAGCCGCAGCCACTAATTTACTTTTAAACTTTTGTACAAATTCTTCTCTTTGTATAGCTTTCTCCCATGTATAAACCACACCACAGTTTTCCCGTTAAAATAAGTATAATATAGACGAACTTATACATCAGTAAATACGGTACTTGGAAATGGTTTTGCATGAACTATGAACAATTTTACGTTTCGGAAAAAATTCCTTCTTCAAGGAGATACAATTTAAAATTTAAAATAAGTATATATAGAGGAACTTATACATCAGTAAATATGGTACTTGGAATAGGTTTTGCATGAACTATGAACAATTTTACGTTTCGGAAAAAAATTCCTTCTTCAAGAGATACAATTAAAATTTAAAATAAGTATATATAGAGGAACTTATACATCAGTAAATATGGTACTTGGAATAGGTTTTGCATGAACTATGAACAATTTTACGTTTCGGAAAAAATTCTTCTTCAAGGAGATACAATTTAAAATTAAAATAAGTATAATATAGAGGAACTTATACATCAGTAAATACGGTACTTGGAATAGGTTTTGCATGAACTATGAACAATTTACGTTTCGGAAAAAATTCCTTCTTCAAGGAGATACAATTTAAAATTTAAAATAAGTATAATATAGAGGAACTTATACATCAGTAAATACGGTACTTGGAAATGGTTTTGCATGAACTATGAACAATTTTACGTTTCGGAAAAAATTCCTTCTTCAAGGAGATACAATTTAAAATTTAAAATAAGTATAATATAGAGGAACTTATACATCAGTAAATATGGTACTTGGAATAGGTTTTGCATGAACTATGAACAATTTTACGTTTCGGAAAAAATTCCTTCTTCAAGGAGATACAATTTAAAATTTAAAATAAGTATAATATAGAGGAACTTATACATCAGTAAATACGGTACTTGGAAATGGTTTTGCATGAACTATGAACAATTTTACGTTTCGGAAAAAATTCCTTCTTCAAGGAGATACAATTTAAAATTTAAAATAAGTATAATATAGAGGAACTTATACATCAGTAAATACGGTACTTGGAATAGGTTTTGCATGAACTATGAACAATTTTACGTTTCGGAAAAAATTCCTTCTTCAAGGAGATACAATTTAAAATTTAAAATAAGTATAATATAGAGGAACCTATACATCAGTAAATACGGTACTTGGAATAGGTTTTGCATGAACAATGAACAATTTTAAGTTTCGGAAAAAATTCGTTCTTCAAGGAGATACAATTTAAAATGTTTAGTACGTTACAAAATAACAAATTTGTGGCTTTGGTATTAAATCCACTTTGCCCTTTCTTTCTGATGAAGAACAAACGTTGGCTTTCTTTTCTAACCCACACGAGAATATAATTCAAATGAATACATTTCCAATTAATTCTTATAAAATACTAGCAGTATCGCCTGGCGTTGCTCGGGTTTGTAAGGGAAATAACTATATAAGCATTTTTAGAGAGTTATAGCCAAAAAATAGCAAAAAATGCATTAAAAATGGAAAAAAAAATGATGGTAATTTTTTTTTTAAATCGTTGACTCATCGTAGACATTTTTAGAGAGTTACCTCCCTTATATAATAGCAAAAAAATGCATTAAAAATGGGAAAAAATGATGATAATTTTTTTTTAAATCGTAGACTCATCGTAGACGCGCGCTAATACCCAGAAGGGCTCGATATGAATCACGACTATAAGACACCCACTTTTGGTTACACTGCGCCGCAGAATGTGGGAGTAGTTAGGAATCTAAATCGTAGGAGACAGACACACAACTTCACTTTTATATATAAAGATTCACAACTCGAGTCAAAAGTTATTTTTTACATTAATATAAAATGATTAACAGCTGAGGTCAGTTCTGGTCCGTTAACCAGACTGAAATTAAATTTGTATTTTGCTCTTTGTGATCTATAATACAAAAGTAATATTTCAGGAGGGCGAATGCGGCGAGCTGGAAGAACTGTTTGCGCGGCGGGCATAATGTCTCGCAGTATCTCGTCAATCTTTCACTTTCTTAGTGCAAATTCCGCCTTCACTCATTGTGGGGTCGATAAAATAAGTACCATTAGAGCAGTGGGGTCGCTGCATTCGACTTAAACCCTAATTCGAAATTGCTGCTTTTGTGCCAAAATGTGAAACAAATATTTCAGGGATGTGAATTTTTCAGAAAGTTGTAAGCATCTAACAAAATGCTTACCGTTACCGTTCTACGATCAAATCTTGACCAGGTCAGATTTCCTCTTTATCCTGATAATACTAGAGTCTATGTAACTGATTGCCGGGATGTTCGGTAGAGCACAAAATTCTAACCGCCAGTGAATCGTCTGCAGTAGACATCCAGACAGACGTTTGATGCACGCAACTCTCACTTCAGTATTATCTATGCATATACATTTAACTATATAATAAGGCGGCGAGCTGGCAGAAACGTTAGCACGCCGGGCGAAATGCGTAGCCGTATTTCGTCTGCCGTTACGTTCTGAGTTCAAATTCCGCCGAGGTCCACTTTGCCTTTCATTCTTTCGCGGTCGATAAATTAAGTACCAGTTACGCACTGGGGTCGATATCTGTCCTTGTTTGTCCCCTCTGTGTTTAGCCGCTTGTGGGTAGTAAAGAAATAATATACATTTAACTATATGCCATACACATACACACACTCACACATACAGACGCATACACACATAAAAACACTTGCATATACACACACACACAGAGACTCGCACACGCAGATACATAAACCCACATAAATACACACTCACACACACGCATAACCACACGTTCACACAAGTACACACACACACACACATACGTATACACCATTCAGAAAGACAGATCCGATCAATGACATACAAGTACACCCACTCTCGTTCTCTCTCTTACTCTTATTCATTCTCTCCCTCTTTCTCTCTCACTCATTCATTTTCTCCCCTATCTCTATCTCTCTTAGTCATTCATTATCTCTTCCTTTCTCTTTCTCTGTCTCCCTTCTTCTTCCGCTTTCTCTCTGTCCCTGGCTCTCTCTCTCTCTCTCTTTCTCTCTCTCGCGCGCACAGTTTCTCTTCCTGAATTCATCTCCATTTATTTCCAATTATCTTTCTCTCGCTTCCTGTGTGTATTCGACTCTCTCTCTCTCTCTCTCCTCTCTCTCTCTCTCTCACTTTCCCTCTCTCTTTTTTTCTCTCTCCTTCTCTCTTTCTCTCTCTCTCTTTCTCTCTCCTTCCCTATCTGCCTCTCCTTCTCTATCTCTCACGCGGTCTCTCCCTTTCAATTCATCTCCATTTATCTCCATTTATCTTTCTCTTCTTGTGTGTATACGACCGTCTCTCTCAATTTCTCCCTGTCCGTCTCTTCTTTTCTTTCTCCCTCTTTCTTTCTCCCTTTCCTTCTCTCTCTCTCTCTCTTTCTCTCTCTCTCTCTCTCTCTCTCTCTCTCTCTTCTCTCTCTCTCTGACGCCAGACCCATTAAAATGGATAACGCAAAATTCAAAGAATAACGTCTCTTGCCGCTTTCTCATATCTTCACAATCCACCGCCCCCCTGCACACACTCCACCATCCTCAACGCCTCCAAAAATATTGATACGATATTGGAAACTATTTTCAATTACACTGATAAAAAAAAAATCTTAAAACAGGAAGTAATCTTGGTCAGATTTTCTTAAAGCTCTGCAACGTTTCTAAATCCTATGAAATGGTTCCTTGTGACAAGAGGTCATGTTAGCCTGACAGACAACCAACACATCCTATTGACTCAACAAACAATAGACGCCATTTAATTAGTTAATTAATTAAGGAACAGAGTACGTTTAATTAAGCCAATTCTTTTAATCCGTTCTTTAACAAAGAAATGCTCACACATACAAACCAAAACACACGCCAGCATGCACGCCAAGGTACACATACACAAACACAGACATATGCTTTTGCTCTGTTCCAACACACACACGCACACACACAAATCTTGACCTAGTTGAATCTGCTAGCATGAAATTCTTTGATTAAAAGTAGCCTCGCAGATAGAGCACCATGGAATTTTACTGTTGCAAATAAAATTTAGGTCAAAATATGTATGTGTTAGACTGTGTCTATATGTATGCGGGAGAATTTGAAAGAGAGAAAGAGGGAGAGAAAGGGAGAGAGGTGGAGAAGGAGGGAGTGATGGAGAGATGTGGAGAAGGCGAGGGTGCGAGGGTACATGTGGGTGTTTCTTTGTTTTTAAAGGAACGGATTTAAAAAAAAATTGACTCCGTTTATAATTACTATCGTGTAAGCATTTCTGAAAAATAAACTAAAGAAAATCGAAAAGAGGAGAAAATGGATTCATAAACCAAAGAGAGATAAAAAGAGAGACGGAGAGACGGAGAGAGAGAGAGTGTAGGAGAAAGAGAACCAGTGAGAGAAAGGCAGGCATAGTGAGAGAGAAATACAAAAAAGAGAGCGAAATACTTTTGGCTTCAAACTTACTCGAAGATATTATGCAATGCAAAAGAATTCTAATTTACGAGAATCACGACTTGGGAAAAATCATTCGACTTGACAACAATCCTAATGAATTATAAATCACGGCATTAAGCTGGAAGGAAGATGTACAGAGGAAATGAATGAGGCAGTAAATGCGATGGCTTCTGTTGTGGGTTTTGGTGCTGGTGGTGGTGGTCGTCGTCGTCGTCGTGGAGGTGCTGGTGTTGTCAATGGTGTTGGTGGTGTTGCTGTTGTTTGTTGCTTTGGTAATAACCCTCAATGAACCCTGCTTTGGTAGTATATCGATCATCAGAGGTGTACAATCAGTGAATGTGGGAAAATTTTGTTTAAGGTATAACGTAGGGTTATTTATTGTTATCCTTTACGAAGAGGAAGATGGCGGGGTGTGAATAGGTTTCGGAAAGATTTTGACTGCTACTATCAGCAGATCAGTCAAACACATTTCGGATATTATTTTCGCTCATTTAGCCTACTACTAACACAACAACAATGGTGGGGGTGCAATGGCCCAATGGTTAGGGCAGCGGACTCACGGTCGTAAGAGCGCGGTTTCTATTCCCAGACCTTGCATTGTGAGTGTTTATTAAGTAAAACACCTAAGCTACATGAGGCGGGGGCTGGGGGTGAACCCCGCTGTACTCTTTCACCACAACTTTCTCTCACTCTTTCTTCCTACGTCTGCCACAAAGCAGAGGGACCATGGTGTAACCCACTATGGTGTGGTAAACTTTCAGACACTAGTCTAGATTGCGAATCCTCTGTACCCCAGGATGGTTCAATTCTCCATCCGTAAAAAGCCACCGTTTAGGGAATGAGGATAGCAACGTAGCTTTCGCGCCCATGCAACCGCCAGTCCATCGGGTGTGGTGGGTGGATCTTCAAATTGCCACGCGCATTGTTAGTAGCTTAGATTAGGCTCGAATTAGAGATTATTCTTTGTGGCTAATGGCGTGAGTCCTGATTACAAGAAGAAGAAGAAGAAGAAGAAGAAGAAGAAGAAGAAGAAGAGAACAACAACTACTACTACCAGTAGTAGTAGTAGTACAAGTAAGAGAATGGGAGAAGGTGGAGGAAGAGGTGATCTACTATTGGGGCTGCTCACCTAATATTTGTAGCGAGCTGGCAGAAACGTTAACACGCCGGGCGAAATGCTTAGCGGTATTTCGTCTGCCGTTACGTTCTGAGCTCAAATTCCGCCGAGAGCGACTTTGCCTTTCATCCTTTCAGGGTCGATTAAATATGTACAAGTTACAACTGGGGTCGATTTAATTGACTTAATCCGTTTTTCTGTCCTTCTTTGTCACCTCTGTGTTTAGCCCCTTGTGGGTAATAAAGAAATAGGTATTTCGTCTGCCGTTACGTTCGGAGCTCAAATTCCGTCGAGGTCAACTTTGCCTTTAATCCTTTCAGGGTCGATTAAATAAGTACCAGTTACAACTGGGGTCGATTTAATTGACTTAATCCGTTTGTCTTTCCTTCTTTGTTACCTCTATGTTTAGCCCCTTGTGGGTAGTAAAGAAATAGGTATTTTGTGTGTCTCTTTGTTCTGAGTTCAAACTCCACCGAGGTAGAATTTACCTTTCATCCTTTTGAGGTCGATAAATTAAGTACCAGTTACGGCCTAGGGTCGATCTAATCGATTGGCCCCTCTCCCAAAATTTCGGGCCTTGTGCCTAGAGTAGAAAAGAATTTTTAGCCAGTACCCTGGGACTAAATCTGGTCCTACGCCTTTCCAATTCGGCATTTTCCTTATACACAACTCATTGATGCAATAGATAATCTTAGATTTGGCTGATTCTCACTCACTACTTTTTCCCTCACTTTCTTTAACCATACTGCTTCTTCATTATGATTGACTGGTTTATCCCAAATATTACCCCAGAACTTTCTAGCTTTCTCCCCATTAGGTTTCTCATCTTCAGTACTTCGTTCTCCACTATTTATTTGTTTATAAAATCTCCTCTAGTCAGCCTCAAATAATAATAATAATTATTATTATTATTATCATTATTATTATTATTATTAGTAGTAGTAGTAGTAGTAGTAGTAGTAGTAGTAGTAGTAGTAGTAGTAGTAGTAGTAGTAGTAGTAGTAGTAGTAAGAGTAGCAGCAGTAGTAGTATAATTAAAAGTGCTCTTATTATCGCTTAAATAGTACACAATAGGGTATCGATTATTGTAATGAAGATTCCATTTAATACAGCTATATTATATGAATTGTTTAAGAGTAATCGCACTGAAGTACATTTATGAAGAAACTACACATACACGCATACCATACACATACGCAAACATACGCATATATATATATATATATATATATATATATACATATATATGTGTGTATATCTATATATGCAACTATGTAACGCACAGATACAGGTGTGTGTATATATATATATATACATATATATCATATATATTATACATACATATGTATATATATATTCATGCACATATACATTTATTTGTATATATATATCTATATATATCTATATATATATATATATATATATATATATATATATATGCGCGTGTGTGTGTGTATGTATATATATATAAACACGCGTGCATTGACAGTGTGTGTGCGTATTGGTGGTGGTAGATGTTATTATCGTTGGTTGCATTGTTCATATTATTGGTTATCTTACTTGTCGTTCTTGTCCTTTTGTTGTTGTCCGAGCTTGGTAATTGTTGTTTGGTGGTTGTTGTTGTTGTTATTGTTGTTCTTCTTCTTGTCATGAGTGTTATCTGTTGATGTCATTGTTGCTTTTGCCGTGTCATCTATGTTGTATTTGTTCTTGCTATCGTCATCGTCGCACTCTTCATCATTGTCGTGACACATGTTATTTACGTTGTTATTGTGGTTATCGAAATCCTTACTTTTGTTGTTGTTGTTGTAAATATTGTTATTGTTGTTATTACTACGGTTCTTCTCATTCTCTTTGTTGCAGATTTTATCCTTCTCGTAGTTAACCTTCGTTCTTTTCCTCATCGCTCTTCTTCTTGTTATTACCATTGTAGCTGCTTGTATTTTCCCTGTTGCTATTATTTTCATTGTTTTCATTATTGTAGCTCTTATATCTCTTATTGTTGTCAATATTGTTATTGTTGTTGCATTATTCCTAAGTAGAAAAACCGTTGTATCAGTTTGGGAATAAAATAACAGTTCTTTCATCTCTGTAAATCCCCCCACACAAAACTGTTCTTTGTTATTCCAACGTTAATCGACATATTCCGTGACAGCTTACTAAACTTATGTAATATCGTTGAAACCCACACGGACTACTGTATGGAAACGTGGCTATGGTGGAGTGGGCAGCAGGTTTATCAAAATGTCCTTCACACAAAGCAGAGATGTCTATCCAAACCTAATCGTTATGTCATATTTTTTTAGCTCAATTATTTGTATTTACTTTTAAATATCATATTTTTTCATCTATTCATTGTTTTGTTTCGTGTTTCTCTGAATGAATCGTTAAATCTATTGGCTACGACATTCCCGTTGCTAGTTTAAATAGACCTTTTCAATATGCTTAACTTTCTTTCTCTGTTTCTCTTCTCTCTCTCTCTCTCTTAGTATCTATCATTCTACCTACCAATCTATATATATATATATAATATATATATATATATATATAATATATATATATATATTATATATATATATATATATATATATATAATATATATATATATATATATATACATATATATATATATATATATATGTGTGTGTGTGTGTGTGTATACACTTATATATATATATATATACACACACATATATCTATCTATAGACAAACACACACACACACACACACATATATATATATATATATATATACTAAACTACATACAGATAGCTAGGTAGGTAAATATACAGGAAGACAGACAGACTGACATTCAGACAGGTTGATAGATAGACAAATAGATAGATAGATATATATAGATAGATAGATAGATAGATAGATAGATAGATAGATAGATAGATAGATAGATAGATAGATATATACACAGACAGATAGATAGATAGATGGATAAACAAATAGCTACATAGATAGATAAACAGACAGACAGCTAGCTAGATAGATAGATAGATAGATAGATAGAGAGAGAGAGAGAGAGAGATAGATAGATAGATAGATAGATAGATAGATAGATAGATAGATAGATAGATAGATAGATAGATAGATAGATAATGTTTCTTTATTAGCCACACGGGGCTGAACACAGAGGGGACGAATTACAAAATAGGTAAATGCGTGTATCTAACTAGTAACTAGTGTATCTAACTAGTAACTAGTAACTGCTTATATTAGTTTGACTATTAATCCATTAATCTCCCAGCTTATCTATTTATCACCCTCTCACCTTCAAGCTACCTAATGTTTTGTATATCAATCTATCTCTCAGTCTGTCTATATGTATGTCTATCTAGGTAACTCCATAATTTGTTTGCCTATATAATACATGCTAATACGTTATTACAAATGTGTATCGATATGTAGATAGATAGAAATATAGATAGACTAGCAGTATCGCCCGGCGTTGCTCAGGTTTGTAAGGGAAATAACTATAAAGCATTTTTAGAGAGTTATAGCCAAAATATAGCAAAAAATGGAAAAAAATGATGGTAATTTTTTTTTTTAAGTTAAAAAAGGTGGAGTTGCGTCCCCTAGACAGTTTGTGGTTTGTGTTTGTGATTCTCGACCCCATGTCGAATTTATCGATTTTTTTCAGAACTGGTGGAACTTTTCAAAATTTTCGCTGCGTTAGTTTTGAATTATGACATTGGGCTATGTGTGTGTCAAGTTTCATCAGAATCGGTTGAAAGCCGTGGTCAGGGTGAGGGTACAAGCAAACAGACACACAGAAACACGCACAGACAAACTGCCGTTTATATATAGATAGATATATAGATAGATAGGGGGAGAGAGAGAGATAGATAGATAGACAGATGGAGCAGTATCTTTCTGTCTCTTTGTAACTCCGTTTTTCGCTTATTCTCCCACTCTGTCTTTTCTCTTTCTTTCTTTCTTTCTCTCTCTTTCTCTCTCTCTCTCTTTCTATCTATTTATTTCTACATCTATGTATCCGTCTTTATATGTATATATGAACACACACGCACACACACACACCACACACACACACACAACACACACACACACAAACACACACACATATATATATATATATATATATATATATATGTGTATATGTTTCTCTTCTCTCTCTCGAAATGTCGCTCCATTTCCTGCTTTTACATGAGATTTAATCTTAACAAGCAAACATACACACATACACACACTTACACACACTCACAAACGCAAACGTACAAACACACACTCACACACACAATCATATACACATACAAATACACACGCATGCGCAAAGATACAAACTTAGATTCATTTTCTGTTCTCCATGCAATCTCTGCAACATTCCAATCAAATGTGATTTATTCTATAAGGAAAACATCTTTCTGAATTTCTCTGTAGAAGCGAAAAATTCCGAGTGTTTTTAAGTTGTTACATTTTTCGAAAGGAAAAGGGCCCTGCTAAAATATTCTTCCACACGTTTAGCAAATGAAATGGGTTATATGCCCTTTCCAAGTTTTCTGCATCATATTACTGTCGTTTATTTTTCAACATGACCGACTCATTATACGACAAATCAATGAGTTTGCTGATGGACTCCGGAAGATGCAAGATGATGCCATCGGACCGCGTTGTGGGACGTTGGACCAACGGACCAGTTAAACTGCTCGGGGTCTGTTTGGTTCCGGTCACCAGGTTCATAAGTACTGGAACGCGATGGCAAACAGGGTGACCAGTCTTTCCCAGAAATGGTTGAGAGGCAATTGTCCCTGAAAAGTCAGGCAGTGGTTGCGAATGCTTACATTGCCTCTGTTATGAAATCATAATTTAATTCATCCTTAATCGAAAGATACCTGTTTTTTATGTCCTGTTATTTGTATTTGTGTAACATTCTTCGTTTTTTTCCGTCCCTGTCTTCGTATACATTCGCTGCTTTCTTCCATGGAATCTAATGCTCTTAGCTTTGTATTTTCCTTCGGGGCTGGCCAGATTAGAGCAATCTCGAGTATAACCAGACGAAATTGCAAGGATTATCTCGAACTCGACTGAAGAAAGAAAATTCCGTCTTCGTTTTCTTTGCATGGTCTATCTGGATGTTTTGTTATCCCTTTTTTATCACCTAACTGTCTGGATGTTTTGCGCTCTTGTCCAATTTTTTATATTTTTTATATATAAAACATATAGCGGCGAACGTACACTTTGGTCTCCCACGTACATGTATATATATATATATATATATATATATATATATATATATATGCGCACACATGTGTATTAGCACAATGCATAAACACACACAAACAGAAGCACTCACACGTAATGTGTGTAAATGTACACAAAACATCCAAATGCAACTTCCGCAAACATCTACTTTGCACTGTTTCTATTAGATTCATAATGGACATCTTATATGTTATGGAGAATGAAAAAAGTTCGTCTCAGACGAGGTAAACGCAAAATAGGCTGCTACCCACCAACGTATTGAAAATACAGGAAAAACAGATTCAAAATATAGATAAAGAGTAAAAATAAATGACATTTGAACAGATGCAGTCAATTAAAATGTGACAAGCTCTAAAGACAAAAAGTTCGAGTGGGGGGAAGAAAACACTATCTTAAAATGACAATGTCATTAGCGCTATCAAACTATAACAAACACAACCTTTCCAAGTTTTGCAAACCAATAACAATACAAGAACAACAACAACAACAAAAGCAGCCGCAACAACAACAACAACAACAACAACATCACCAATTGTAGCAACAATCAAAACAACGAGATCAAGAACAACAAAGGTAAACGTGTTTTGGCCACCAGTATTCAGCTGGTATTTATTTAGTCGTCGGTGGATGGATGAAAAGCAAAGTCGACCTCAGCGGAACTACAATAACAATAATGATAATAATAATAATAATAATAATAATAATAATAATATAATAATAATAATAATAATAATAATAATAACAATAATAATAATAATAATAATAATAATAATAATAATAATAATAATAATCATAATAATAATAATATAATAATAACTTAACTCAGATACCAGAAAACCCCAAAATGGCAGAAATTCCAAAGATAGTGCTCATGGGAACTGCTCTTATCTTACGCAAAATACTTTCTATGTAATCTCAAGGTTTAAAACAAACATAATTTTTTTTTTTTTTGTTAGACATTCACTAGCACAACACCAAAAAAAAAACCAAATGTATGGCACACTAGGCATAACAACAACATGAACTTCCAACCTGTTGTCTCTTGAGGTCTCTGGGTGAGACTTGGAGCCAGCTTGTACAGATATAAAGCAAAAGTCAAACAGAAAAATAATAATAATGATAATGATAATGATAAATTCTTTTATTAGCCACAAGGGTTCACATACAAAACATTAATTGACATGCAGCAACATAAAAGACGAAAACAAGGCGATACAAAGGGTTTTCGCGTGTACACAAAGTTAAAACAAATTAGAACTCCCAATAGGGAAGGCGCTTTAAGCTCCTCGTGGAAAACCCCACAAAATCCACGGGTGCCTGAACTACACGGCAAGAGCCCTTCTTTTTTTACAGGTGCACGCTCAGTATTGGTTCCTTTCACACCAGCCAGTCTTCCAACACTCACCCACCTTTCAACAAACTTGCTACAAGGCAACACTCAGCTTCCTTTTCAAGTGAAACTTGAAAAGGTTGATGGGTTGCGGTGGTGGTGGTGGTGATGGTGGTGGTACATCTGCAACTGGTGTTGCTGTTGATGCTGGTGTTCTTCCAGTATTTACTGTTCCTGTTGCTGACTGTGCCGTTGTCGCCGTGGTTGGTGTCGCTTTTGCTTTTCGTTCGTTCCTGATTTAGTTGGTGTAGCTTTTGGGGACCTGTTATCGCCATCCAGATGATACAACCTATCTTTGTTTCTGTAGGAGGCAGGTAGCTTTCAAATAGTTAGCCCCCCTACACAGATGACTCCGTAGTTTTCTACCCTCAACCGTAATATGTTCATTCCCTTCGGGATCTTGTGGTTTGTGTCTGGTTTAATATTATTATTATTATTATATTATTATTATTATTATTATTATTATTATTATTATTATTATTATTATTGATGTTGTTATTATTATCATTATTATTGTTGTTGTTGTTGTTATTATTATTATTATTATTATTATTATTATTATTATTATTATTATTATTATTATTGTTATTATTATTATTCCAATATGGAAAAGCACCGCCAGACGGATAACAGTTCAATTTTCACAAGTCCGCTGTACCTCCAGGAAAGTGTTACTCCCTTCCAAAACGATACACGCTAAAATCCTCCAAAAATTCACCCCCGCTCCGGTGGAATACCTGAGAATTATAACTTCACTGACCTTGCTAAATACGATTGACGGAGGACATATCTTTCGCACCAACGTGAAGCCAGCGTGTGTTTGGCGGCCAGAGCTTCGGTCTTAAAGGGCATCAAAATGCCTGCAAAATGTTTAGCTCTCGAGATATACTGAATGTTGGACATTATTTCCGTCAGTGTACCTTCCACATCTGCATTATTAGCTGTCTCCGGGCGATTTGCGTTTATAGAAAGACATTATTAAATTACGGTTTTTTATGTGTTTCTGCCAGGACATAAAAAATGACAACGTCCACTTGCATTTTTTCCAGCCTTATCAGTTTGGCTGCAAGGGCCAGACACATATACTTCTGTAAGATATCCATCCTGTACCATTTGTAGACGTTGCTGCGAATGTATTGTTGTTTTATTGCTGATACTTTTGTTATTCACGTTGGAACTGTTGTCTCTGTTTAAACTGTCGAGGCTCCTGTTGTTTGTATTGCATAATTTTGTTATTGTAGTAGTAGTGGTGGTGGTGGTGGCGGCTGCGGCGGCGGCAGCGGCGGCGGCGGCGGCGGTGGTGGTAGTGGTGGTGGTGGTGGTGGTGGGGTGGTGGTGGCGGCGGTGGTGGTGGAGTAGATTATGCTTGTAGTCATGTTGTCGCTGTCAGTTCATGTCTTTAATATTTTCTAATCTAGGCAAAAGGCTCGAAATTTTGGGGGGAGGGTGCCAGTTGATTACATCAACACCTGCACGCAACTAGTACTTACTTTATCGACCCCGAAAGGATGAAAGGCAAAGTCGACCTAGGCGGAATTTGAGCTCAGAACGTAGCGTCAGACGAAATACCAATTTCTTTACTACCCACAAGGGGCTAAACACAGAGGGGACAAACAAGGACAGACAAACGGATTAAGTCGATTTTATCGACCCCAGTGCGTAACTAGCACTTATTTAATCACCCCGAAAGGATGAAAGGTAAAGTCGATCTCGGCCGAATTTGAGCTCAGAACGTAGCGGTAGACGAAGAACCTATTTCTTTACTACCCACAAGGGGCTAAACACAGAGAGGACAAACAAGGACAGACAAGGACAGAACGTAACGGCAGACGAAGTACCGCTAAGCATTTCGCCCGGCGTGCTAACGTTTCTGCCAGCTCACCGCCCTTCATGTCTTTATTATTGTCACATTTATTGCAAGGAATTCAGTTTCATGATTAGTATTAAATTCCCGCGCTGTGTTGTCGTTGTTGTTGCTTTCGCTGCTGTTTATCTTTACAGCGGTCATGTAGTCTATTATATTTTGAAATTAGCCAGTGCTCACCCTAGCCCCACCCACCCATTTGAAGGTAGAAGTCTACCTCTAACTTCTTCTTCTTCCATGTTTGCTTCTGGGGTGATCGACGCCATAATTGTTTATAAAATTATTTTTCCAAAACCAGATTTAAATTTTCTCTTTCTCTTCGAAATTGAGCCCCCAAAGGGGCACAAAACTTGCAGACAAACCGCATATGCAATAACGGTTTTAATAAACGTTTTGTAACAAAGTACACAAGTAACAATTTATGGAAACAAATATAAAAAGCAATAAGCTCGAATAGTAAAAATAATAATAATAATAATAATAATAATAGTAGTAGTAGTAGTAGTAGTAGTAGTAGTAGTAGTAGTAGTAGGGATCTTTTCAGTTTGAAGGCCAGATTTTCTTAGTTAACTAAACAATTTGAAACTTCGTATACTGTGTCAAAAGAAAACATAATTGTAACCCAAAATGAAAACGGAATTGTAATTTCTAAGTTTAACGTTGTTTAATAATTCGAATTTTAACCAATGATATTCTTTCTTTCGACCTCATATTATTTACTGCCTCTCAAAATATTCTTACTGTGACGTAAACAGCTATTTTGTGACGTAGTTAACGTCCACATGTAAACAGACCTACAGATTCGTTTGTAACGTAAACATCCGCTCATTGGCATCGTACACAGCTTTTTCAGTTCCCTAGAATTATATTTCAAAGAAAATAAAAAGAAAGATTCATACGCATAAATATCCATCCTTAGACATCAGAAAATGAGTGTTTAAATTATTTTCCATTGTTTGCATTGCTTACACACACACACATACATACATACATACATACATACATACATACATACATACATACATACATACATACATACACACATACTAAAATTACATCGTTGGAGCAGTAATTTATTTATGTATTTTTTGTTATACAATTTATTTTAAAGCTGAATCCCTATCCTGCCATTAATCCCTTTCTTATAAAATAGTTGAAGAATCTGGGGTGTAGGAATTGGGCCAGTATTGAAACTTTTAACTTCTTGCTCTCTATCTTATGATCTCCGAAATTTAAGAATCTTGTGTTAACTGGGCTGTTATTATTTACTCTGACTCTGCCACCACCTCAATGCAAAGACTATCAATATCAGAATCATCTTCACAACCACCACTACAACCATTACTATAACTTCGAATGCCACCACCACAACCATCTTCTGCAACCACAACCCCAAGATCAATACCAGCATCATATTCAAAATCACCAATTTCACCACCACTACACTCTGCAATGTCTTCAACTCTACCATCCATGAGACATCCTAACATAATCAATGCTACTACTACTACCATCATCATTATCATTATCATGCAATGCCGCCACCACCACACCCACCTCTACAAAAACACCAACACTATAATTTCTGCCATCATACACATCCACTGTCACCACTACACCACCACTGCCATGATAACCACATCTACCACCTCCAACACCATTGCCACCACTATCTATGAGACATCCTAAGTTAGAAACTACTCTCACTTTCTAGTTGCTCTTTGAGTTTATCTTTATATATAAAAGAGAGGTTGTGTGTCTGTCTCCTACGATTTAGATTCCTAACTACTCCCACATTTTGCGGTGCAGTTTAACCAAAACCGGGTATCTTATAGTCGTGATTCATATCGAGCCCTTCTGGGTATTAGCGCGCGTCTACGATGAGTCTACGATTTAAAAAAAATTTACCATAATTTTTTCCATTTTAATGCATTTTTTCGATATTATATAAGGGAAGTAACTCTCTAAAAATGTCTACTATGAGTCAACGATTTTAAAAAAAATTTACCATATTTTTTTTCCATTTTTAATGCATTTTTTGGCTATAACTCTCTAAAAATGCTTATATAGTTATTTCCCTTACAAACCCGAGCAACGCCGGGCGATACTGCTAGTTATATCTAATCTATCTCTCTAAAAGATGCAAAGCAAGTAGCATTAAATGGTGAATGGATGTGAGCAGAAAGAGAGTAAGTTCCATTCCAGTTTACAACAATTATAGAATTATTCTCAAACCATAAATGAAGGGTGGAGAGGAGTGAAGGAGGAGTCATGTTTCCTCTGAGGGGTTACAGAAGTAATAAGCACTGAAAAGTGGAGTTTGCGTTATTATTTTTGTTTCATAGTTTACAATTATTTCTACAAATTCATTTTGACTTATCTTCTATCATGTTTATAAACGTGACCGCTGTGCCGTCCACTATAAACATTGATTAATGTCCTATATTTAAGCGATAGACAAACACTTCAGCATATTATTTTTTGTAGAGAGTTGCGAGGGATCATTTCTATGAACGGGGTATCTGTACAACGGATATGACTACATCATTAATTGTGGAGTCGTTTAAAAACACGATGCAAGATTAAGTCAACATGGAATTTTTGAAACAATCATAAATTGTTCTATATTTTAATGATGAGGAATTCTGTACAATATTTACATTTTTTACATTGGACGGATATTTGTCCTCACCTTGTTTGTTGCTACCACAAAATTTCGGCTGATTTACTCTCCAGCCTTCATCAGGTGTCCTGGTAGAATTTTGAATCCAACCCTAGGTTCTAAGGTGCCACGCAGTGTGAATGAACCCGAAACTATGTGGCTGGTATGGCCGGTCAGGGAGTCACCTTTGCTTTCGTTCCTTTTACGTTCTTAGCCGTGGGAGACGTCTATATTGCTAAGAGTATAAAAAGTGTGAAACCAATGGTAACGTCCTGACTGGTCGTAAACCACAACTACATTAGATATTACTACGATATATCTAAAAAAAACATTTACTTGTCTCAGTCATTCGACATATTCTATCGGTTAATTTCGTCGAACTTCTAAGTTGCGGGGATGGAAAGGAAGTCAACAAGCGGTTGTCTGGGACAAGCACGAAGCTAGCCCCCTCCGGCCCACAAACACGTATATACGACGGGCTTTTGTCAGTTTCCATCGTCCAAATCTATTTGACCTAGTGACCAGGCAGCAAACTTCTTGTCACACAGTCACTCCTACGCCTATATATATATATATATATATATATATATATATATATATATATATATATATGTATATATATACACGTCCAGTGGCTTAGCGTTTTGGAAAAAGAAACCGATAGAATAAGTGCTAGGGTTCCAAAGAGTAAGTCCTGGGGTCGATTTCTATAACTAAAAAACCTTCAAACTCTGCTTGTTGTTCTTTCACCTGTCTTCGTCGTTTGTTTTCTGTAAATTTGAACTACACACACACACGCGCGCGCGTACACACACACACACACACACACATACTCACACACACACACACGCACACATGCACACGCACACACATATATATATAGGTAAAAGATTAATGAGTGCGTGCGTTACATAAATAATATCTTCAGGATTAAATAAAAAGACAACAAACGGAAAATATGACATATCTATAGATATATAATTAAAAATAAACGTATTGTAAATAAACAAACGAACACATACTAAATGCACAGGCGAACAGAAAACACACAAGGTCACAAATTCTTCATCAGTTATCAGCAAGAGGAGTCAAACGCAATTTCGGGCATTATCGATACTATTGTTTCTTTCGCTGTTCGCAAAAAAGTTCGTATTGCATATTTTCGTATTTCGTATTTCCTGTTGTTTACCTTCTGTGACGTCCTGAACCCATATATGCATATGTATATACATATATATGTAAGTATATACATACACACATACATACATACATACATACATACATACATACATACATACATACATACATACATACATACATACATACTATATATATATATATATATGTATAAGGGTGGAAAGGAACACACGAGTTGATATATATGAAAAAACAAGTCAAAAATAGAAAATGCTAAGATAATTTTATAGTGAATCTTTCAGTACCGGTTTCGGTCATTTTGAGACCTTTTCAACTGTAACGATTAAATAATTAAATTTAGAAAAATTACAAGAAAAGTTTTTTTAAAAGAATATTTCTATAGTAGTGTTCAGATATAAGTAGCATTCTGCCTTTCTCTGACTCCCTTGTTTGCACTTGTGTGTTCGAGGTCGTTATATATACAAAATTAGAAAATGGAGAAACATACTTAAATCAATCAAACATCAACCAACAGATGATACCCAATCAATACTTTATTACACCATTACATAACAGTAAAGGCATTATACAAAATATATTGTAAATATAATTAGACAAGGAAATAGAAATATAAAATATAAAATATAATATGTTATCCCATGGTGGGTTGAATTTTCAACCCCTACCTCATTTTATATATATAATATATATATATATATATATATATATATATAATATATATATATATATATATATATATATATATATATATTTAGTGTAGAAGAAACGAAGATTTAACAAAATTCCTTTTTTTATTTTCTACATATGTTTCAAAGGCTGCAAAGTCCCTAATTCGGATTGAATAAGGAGTCCATTTTGCAGCCTTCTCTTCAGGAAAATCCAGGAACTTAATTCTCCAACAAAATGCACAGCAAGCTTTTCACAAACGCTCACGATGAGCCCATGGAATAAATGGCACAAACTGTCTATCTATATGCGTTGACGCCAGGCTGGGTGAAAGCAGACGAGAATGTCCGTTAAGATAGTTCAAGGTCAGAATCCGGTTAGGAGAAGGGGGGTACAGGAAAATCAAAGAGTGTGAATATATTCTGTATGACTGGTGTTTATATTTGAATTATTTTAAGAATGAGTGCTAGAGTGTTTGAGTGTGAGAAATTGCTTTCATGTATGTGTGTGTGCGTCTATGTATGTGTGGCAGTGTGTTTCGAAGGCAGCAAGAGAGAGATATATAGCAGGTATTAATGGTCAAGCAACAGAAAAGACTGTATATAATATTATAAATTAGAAAAAAAACACCTTTTGTCAATTCATGATATTACGATTTATTATTATTTTGCACATTACTTCATCATCGGTATATTATTATTTTATATTTAATATTTCTATTATATGTAATTTTCTAGATGTGTGTAATTTGATTGTTCATTTTGAATGATATAAAGGTGGTTTTTTTCTAATTTTATATTTCTTCGTGAAAGTCCGTTCGTCGCTATTTTTCGCGACCTTTTCAATAGCTTGTCCTTCTCTTCAACGTCTGCCCTGAAATTTGGCCGCGAATTAATTTTATGTCTGCGTGCATGCATGCCTTTCTATGTGTGTGTAGATGTGTGTTTGCTTAGAAGAATAAGGGTGAGAGGAAAGGAGATTATGTGTGTGCGTGCGAGTGTGTATGTGTGTGTGTGCGTGCGTATGTGTGTGGTTGTGTGTACACTCGTGTGACTACTTGCATGTGTATGTGTACGTGTGTGTTAGTGTGTGTAGCCATCCATGACTAGGTATGTGTATGTATAACTGTGTCTATATACGCACATAGATTTATATGCAAGAGGAGGCGAGCTGGCAGAAGCGTTAGCACGCCGGGCGAAATGCTTAGCAGTATTTCGTCTACGTTCTGAGTTCAAATTCCGCCGAGGTCGACTTTGCCTTTCATCCTCTCGGGGTCGATAAATAAAGTATCAGTTTCGCACTGGGTCGATGTAATCGACTTAATCCATTTGTCTGTCCTTGTTTGTCCCCTCTCTGTTTAGCCCCTTGTGGGTAGCAAAAGAAATATATATCATGTATATATGTGAATAGAAGCAGGCGTGACTGTGTTGTAAGCTGTTCCGGGTTCAGTCCAGCTGCGTGGCACTTTGAGCGGGTGTTTCTACTATAGCTCTGGGTCGACTAAACCCTTGTGAGTAGATTTGGTTGACGGAATCTGAAAAAGCTTGTCATATATGTGTTTATCAATATTTAGCAGAAGCAACAGAGTGAATCGGGGGGCGAGAGTTTCGTGCATTGACACTTGTCAAACTACACACAGATACACACAAACACACACACACACACACACACACAACACACACACACACACTCACACACACACACACATACATATGCATGAGTGGCTGTGTGGTAAGTAGCCTGCTTACCAACTACATGGTTCTGGGTTCAGCCCCATTACGCGACGCCTTGGTCTTCTACTAGAGCCTCAGGCCAACCAAAGACTTGTGAGTGAATTTGGTAGACGGAAACTCTGTGTGTGTTTGTGTTTGTCCCCCCGATGGTGGCATGTATATACATAATATTATTGTTCTTTCTTGCGAAATATATAGAATTACTTTAAAGAAGTGTTCGGGTCGAAACAAGTAAAAGAATAAAAGAAAGAAAAGAAAGAATATATATATATATATATATATATATATATATATATATGTACATTTTTACTTTTATATACATATTTATATTTATTGCATATCTTTTACTTTTTTATATTTATATATAACTAGCAGAGATACCCGGCGTTACCCGATTACATTCAATTGGAGAATTAGACTTTTCTGTTATATCTTCTGTGATGAACTGGAATATGTATGTTTCGAATTTCATCAAAATTGCAGATGAGGGTTATTTCAATCTTTACACACCCTAAAAAATTGTAATCGTGCCACATGTATCCCATAATCCTGATTTTTATGCGCATATTCCAAAATTCCAGTTATTTAACTTGTTAAAAAGATTTTGTTCCTGAAAAATGAAGGTCATGGAGCTCTAAAATGTGAGAGTTAAGGCCCCTGTTGGGGGTGGGCATCTTAATGTCAACCAGAGAAGTTGAATTGTTGAAAATCTTTTTACTTGGGTCTTATATCTATTGTTTGAATTTCTTTGAAATAGGAAATATATGTTCACTGGGTTTGTAAAAGAGAGCAAAGCTACAGGAAATCAAAAGACGAATGATCACAATAAGCAGTCAGTTACCCTACCCTAGTCGTTACCACTCCTAATGTAGGATTCCTCACCATCCAGGTGACAGGCACAGCCGTAAGATGCATTACAAATCTATAGCAATTGGAAGGGCGTGACCCAACTGAAATCAACATTAACAACTGTTTGACGTGAGAGCTAAGGAGAAATGAAAGTGTCACCTCTGTAGTTTGCAAATGACCACTATACTGATACGTAACTGGACAGAATAAATTTAAAATCTATAAATGTCTTCGAATAACCAGTCACTCATCTGGGAAGGCCTTGAAATCAATGTTACCATCTGGGGACTATGTGTGACCGAGTGATAATAAAAAGACTGAAAGGAGGTCTGCAATCAAATAAATTTTACTCTACACTTTGCAACTGAATCAGTGGAGGCAAAGATGCCTCTCATACTTGACAATTTATGCAGTGTGTATGTCAAAGCAAACTGTTACACTGTTGTACCATTGAATTACAAATAATGCTCATCTTTTATCTCGGGTAACCCTACAGCTTCCAAGAGCACAACTGTATTCATTTTTGCTTAGATAAAATGACAAAATTGTAGTTGTTAAGTCCCCATGGAGGAGTCTTTCTAACTTTGTAAGATGAAATTTTATAGATATTACTTCATTGTGTCTAATGTCTATGGTTAAAATTTCATCAACAGCAAAAATATATGAATTGTCATGGGTGTTATGGCCCTTATGCATAGAATATAATTTCCAAATTTCATAAAGATCCATTCAGTACTTTTGACCAAGTTTTGGATCATAAAAGAAATTACTAAAATTTGGGATTTAAGGCTCCCATAGGGTGTTTAGTTATATATATATATATATATATATATATATATATATATATATATATATATATATATATATATATATATAGATACACACACACATGGCACATACAAAGATAAATTGATAGATACAACTGAGTGAGCAAACAAAAATATGAGACACAGCCTAGTGCTTTTTTATGTTGATAAGCCTAGTACTTACTCTATTAGTTTGTTCTTGTGAAACCAGTAATTATGTGGATGTAAATAAGTGAACAGCAGTTGTGAAGCAGTGACGAGGGCGAAACACAGAGACAAAGACACACACATACACTTACATATATACATACATATATATACGATTTATTTGTTACAGTTCCTGTCTACGAAATCCATATATATTGTTGTTGGCATCCTTTTTGTCTCGGGAGACAATGGAGTTGCGCATAAAATAATCTTGTCCGGCTTTTACATTTCATTGCTGTGGCTGTGTAGTCCTATCCGGGACAAACACTCCCTCTGGCAGGTGCCGTAAATGTAGCGAAGACTTTGCCTGACTGGTTGTAATGTCATAGTTTCTTGTTGACGTCTTTTCTTGTCTTTCCATTTCTCCTTTCTCACTGTGTCACTCCTTTGTGTTCCCTCTTTCACGGTACGTCGCCAATCTCCACGGTTGCTGGCAACTGCTTCCCAGTTGGTAATATTGATGTTGCAGGCATTCATGTCCCTTTTGCAAACATCCTTGTATCGTAAGAACGGTCTTCCCACATACCTAGTGCCCCTAGCAAGCTCTCCGTTGAGTATGTCCTTGGGGATTCTGCCATCTTCCATACGGCTAACATGTCCAAGCCATCTCATACGTCTTTGTGTGAAGATTGCAAACATGCTTGGTATTCCTGCTTGCTTGAGGACATCTTTGTTAGGGACATGATTCTGCCATTTGATGCGATGGATCTTCCGGAGACAGCGCAGGTGAAAGATATTTAGGCGACGTATGGCGTCGTATGGCGTGTGTATGGCGTCAAAGTCATACAGTAGAGTGCTAAGTACACATGCCTGGTAAATCTTCATTTTTGTGGTCTTGGTCAGCTTATTGTTGTCCCATGCGCGTTTGGTGAGTTGGGCCATCACAGCAGCTGCCTTGCCAATGCGTATATTGAGCTCAGCATCAAGGGATAGGTTGTAGGTGACGGTAGAGCCAAGATAGGTAAACTTCTCCACCTCCTATACTCTGTGGTCTCCAATATGTATGTTTGGGATGTCCGATGTAGCCTGACCCATGATGTCGGTCTTCTTGAGGCTGATAACTAAGCCAAAGTTGCCAATGCTTGCTCAAAACAGTTGCTGAGCCTTCGTAGGGCTTCTTCTGTGTGTGATACCAGAGCGGCATCATCAGCAAATAGCATCTCCTTGATCAGGATGCTTCTGAAATTTTGGTCTTGGCACGCAGACGCGAGAGATTGAACAGTTCCCCATCACTTCTACTGTGCAGAAACACTCCATCATCTGATGTCTCAAAGGCATGTGACAGCAGCAGCGAGAAGAAGATGCCAAATAATGTAGGAGCAAGGACACAACCTTGCTCTCTACCCCATTTTTTATTTGGAAGGCGGCTGATGTTGAACCATTGTGCTGTATGGTGCCTTGCATATTAGCATGGAATGATTTGATGATCCTCAGCAGCTTTGGTGGACATCCGATTTTTTGGAGCAGGATGAAGAGGCCTTTTCTACTTATCAAGTCAAAGCCCTTTGTCAGATCAATGAAGGCCATATATAATGGCATGTTCTGCTCTCTGGACTTCTGAAGTTGGCGTATGGAGAATATCATGTCAATAGTTGATCTGCTTCTAAAGCCACACTGCGATTCTGGATAAATTCGAGAAGCAATTAGTTGCAGCCTGGACAGGATAATGCAAGCAGAGGCCTTTCCAACTGTGCTTAGAAGAGATATTCCACGGTAATTGTTACAATCATCACGGTCACTTTTATTTTTGTAAAGCGTAATGATGTTAGCATCCCGCATATTCTGAGGGACTGTACCCTCTTACCTGCACTGACACAGAAGCTCATGAATGTGCCGAAGCAGGATGGTGTTTTTGCCGGTTTTGATGATCTCTAAGGGGATGCCGTCTTTTCCCGGAGCCTTGTTACTTGCTAGGGAGTCAATAGATTTGGTGAGCTCTGCTATAGATGGCAGACTGTCAAGTTCACACATGACTGGCAAGATCTTGACACCCTCGATTGCAGCCTCAGCTACCGTGGTCTCTCGTGAGTAGAGATCCTGGTAGTACTCCATCCATCTATCCATTTGCTTGCTTTGGTCCCTGATGAGATCTCCAGTAGTTGATTTCAGAGGGGCTGAGGTATTTGCGGATGGCGAGGGCCTTCTTCAAACCGGCATACATCCCACGGGTGTCGCCACTGTCAGCAGCTGACTGGATACTCTGACAGATTTCCTTTCAATACCCATTTGCATAGCGTCTGGCAGTCAGTTGGGTTTTATTTCTTGCCTTTCTGAGTTCTTCGTGTGACTTTGTAGAAGAACCACTCTTGTATTGCATCAGAGCTGTACGCTTTGCTTCGATAACTGGTTCCAGCTCTGAGAGCCCAGCACTGAACAAAATCTGGGTTTTACCTTTCTCTCATTCCGAAAGTATCTATTGATGTGGTATACAAAGCTTCCCTGATATAATTCCACCTACTTTCAGCAGAGGAGGTTGGGCAGCTACTGAGGGCAACCTTGATAAAAACAGCAAAACATTGTCGCAGTGTAGGGTTCGAGGTTCTGGCAGTGTTAATGCGTGGTTGGCTAATTTTCTTGGAGTGATGGACTTTTTAGGCAGAATCCTCACCCTTCTTATTAGTGAATGATCTGTCTCACAATCCGCGCTACGGGTCAGTTGAACAGAATTCAGAAAGGATCTTCGTGTAATGATGAGATCCAACTGATGCCAGTGGTGAGATCTTGGATGTCTCCAAGATGCCTTGTGGGATGTCTTGTTGGGAAGAATGTGTTGGTGATGCACAGGTTATGGTATGTGCAAAATTCAAGTAGTCTCTGGCTATTGTCATTCATGTTGCCAATACTAAAACACATACACTTACATATATATATATACATATATATACGATTGATTTGTTTCAGTTCCTGTCCACGAAATCCATATATATATATATATATATATATATATATATATATAATTTATTTTATAGAAGGAGCTTCTACAGGACTAGAACGTTTCATTCAAAAGAAATCATCAGGAAGCCCTTATAACCATCACCAAGAAAAAATGCTGACAAGAATCGACCTCAACACTTCCCTGAAGAACATTACTATCCCACCAAGGAGGAAACAGTACCAAAAAGCCTTATTAGACGGACTGATGAGTTCATCAAAAGAATCGATGGAGATCGTTCTTCTTCGACCACCCTGATGAGCTTCCGATGATTTCTTTTGAATGAAACAGTTCTAGTCCTGTAGAAACTCCTTCTATAAAATAAATTATTTACTCTGCCATGTATTGAGTACCTTATTTACTGTGGTTAACCCCGACTAAACGGGACCTACATATATATAATATATATTATATATTATATATATACACATACATATATATATTGTACACAACACACACACACACACACACACAAAGATAAATTGATAGATACAACTGAGTGGGCAAACAAAAATGTGAGACACTGCGTAGAGCCTGGTACTTATTCTATCAGTTTCTGTCTACAAAATCCACTGACAAAGCTTTGGTTGGTCTCAGGCTATAGTAGAAGACACATGCCAAGTTACCACACAGTGGGACTGAACTGAGAACCATGCGTTTTGGAACCATAAGAATACTTATGCATAAATCTAAAATCTTAAATAATTTCTTTGTTATTGTAGTATATATCAGTAAAAAATGGAATATTCCCAAAATTGCATGATTAACTAAATGATTTTCATTTCTTATTTAAACGTGGCAATCCTCTTGAAAAAAAATTGTGTACATAGATACTCAAAAACTGAACTTTAACCAACTGAATACTCGTCATGTAGTGCCTTACTGCTTTCTGCTGGATTTTACATCGAGAAAGGAACCCTGAGGAAGGAGGGCTGAATTTCGAATACTTTGTACAACAAACGGCTGCAGGTTAGGAAAAAAATTTAATCGCCTCTTTCAATTTAGGTTTTCATTTTTCATGTTTTTATTTGTATTTCATTGTTATGTTTATATTGGGTTGTCCAGAAAGTTCGTTCCGATTTTTAAAGGAAAGTACATGGTCGCTAAATACTTGCCATTACATTTTTAATGAACCAGATCTGAACCATTTCGTTGCACAATACGTCTCCATCTTACCTTTACCTTAAAATACCCTCTTCCCAGAATTGGGGTGGTTTCAAGGAAAATAATTCATCAAGGTATCTTTTTACGTCATCTAAGGAATTGAAATTTTCACCATTAAGACTATTCTGCAGAGACCTGAATAAGTGGAAATCCGAAGGAGTAATATCTGGTGAATATGGAGGGTGGGGTAAGTCACCCCAGCCAAGCTGCAGCAATTTTTGTCTGGTTCCCAAAGCATCAAATGCCGATAATGAATTTTTCTCATCTTTTAATTTAAAGGGTTACAGAATTAACACAGGTTATTGGAACATAAACCTTCTTCCACGAAAAGATAGATTAAACTGTGCTCCAAATGGAGGTGTAGTCAAATCCTATTTTATGGACTCAAACATGTTCTAAAATAAGTCGAAAGATAAGCTACTATAAATCTGCAAGAACTTTCCGGACAACCCAATATTTCTATATTTCTATCATGAAATTCTTAATATAAATATGTGGATATTCGTATGGAATAATACCTCATGTGCTACATCTGAATTTTCTTGTCTGAATGTTTTAAGACAAATATCCGAAATTTTTATCGTATACCACATTTTATTAATACTTAGCTCATATACGGAGACAAAAATGTTGTACTATATACTGCAGGTTATCTCCTTTAAAATTATATTTAGCATTAGAATTCTTCAAGTAGTATAAAAATGGTTATTGTCTGCATCATTCGAAAGCGAAATAAATTTTGCATAAGGTGTAAAAGATAAAAAATAATTTGTATGGTGTTAGTAACAAAATATTTTGT
>NW_021834945.1:37500-44734 GCF_006345805.1 Octopus sinensis | reverse complement strand
TTACTGTTGCATTTAGCCCCAGGCGAACATCGACGTCACCAGATAGGCCCGACACCGTCACGGTGTCCTTTAACCTGCATTGCTTTCGAACAGATTTTCGAATCAGCAAATGTATTTTGCTTGAAAATCTATATATGAATATCCTGCAGAGTGAGTGTTCGTCGAGGAAGCGGAAGTCTACCACACGCCGACGATAGGCAATACACCTTGAACCATGGTCCGTTGTGTTTCCGCTTCATCGGGGAATTACCTCCCTTTGCAGGTTAAAGGACACCGTGACGGTGTCGGCCTATCTGGTGACGTCGATGTTCGCCTGGGGCTAAATGCAACAGTAACACCCCCACCACCCTGCCCTGTCCCTAGCCATATTCAGATGGCTTTAGTCCCTTATGTTATATATATATATATATATCAATAAATGAAAGAATGGAGTTGAACGACGATTTAACAAAATTCCTTTATTCTCGACATCTGTTTCGAAGGCTGCATATTCCTAATTTCGAAGAAATAAGGGGTGCATTATGCTGCCTTCTCATCAGGAGAGACAAGGAACTTATGTCAGCATCAAGATGAACAGGCATGTAGCTTCAACCGTGTTTTTCTGACGTGAAATTGCTACCCAGGTATCGGTTAACCGAATTATCCATACTAGGATAATTCATTCAACTACTTATATATATATATATATATATATTATATATATATTATATATATATATATATAGGATGTGTATGTATGTGTGTCTGTATGTGTCTGTGTGCGTGGATATTTGGATGTGCGTATCTTTTATCTATTGCTCGTTTCAGTTATTTTGAATGTGATTGAATGTGACATGCTGAAGCAGCACCTTGAATTTTAGTCGAACGAATCGACCCCAGTATTTTTTTTTCAAAACCTGATATTTATTCTATCGGTCCCTTTTGCCAAATCACTAAGTTACAGGGACGAAACACTCCAACACAGGTTGTCAAGCAGTGGTGGAGGGCAAATACAGTGGTGGAGGATAAATATAAGATAGATAGAGAGAGATATAGATAAACAAATAAACAAACAAGCAGACAGACAGATACATTCGTACATACAGCTTTGTTTCCTTGATGAAACTTTGTGGGTAAGTGGATGCTAAAATAATTAACAGATCTACACAGAAGGTTATTTATCCTATTTCGCTTTTCACTATTTCGCCCGATGAAAAATATCTTTCCTTTTTCAGTTGGTATCAACTTAAAGTTGTTTTGGGAGGATTTATAAAAATCGACGATAGATTACTCAAACTTTAGAGCTCGTTTTCCGGAGGTAAATCTCATACGCGCCCCTGAACGGAATTTAAACTGTCGATAAAGTTTCCTTGAAGGCCTCTCGGGAAGTTGTTTACAACGTAATATGTCTTTCCATGTGCTTGTTCTGTTTCTGTTAACCATATTTATGAATATAACAAAAGACGATGTAGAGGGATGATCAGTGATGTATAATTAGCTTTCAGAATCCCTTCGAATAGACATCTTTAAGAAATTATAAGCCAATAATGTTTTTACGATTTTCAGTATCTAATATGAGATTTTATGAATAGAAAAAAATCTATAATCTTCTCCAATACTATATGATTTAAATAAGGTAGGATGGAATCTACATTTATTTAAGACATTAGGTTACAGTAAACTTCGACTGTTTTGATAGTTTTCACACCACCACATTCGTCACTACCTATATATGTATATATATATATATATATATATATATATATATATATATATATATTTCATTTTCTCATAAACTACATACTCTCTTGTTTCCATCTCTGTTTCTGTCCTACAATCCCCGAGAGTGATACAGCGTAAGAGACTGAAAGACAGACAGATGGAAAGATTATAGAGAGACTGGAGAGGGAAACAAATAAAAAAGTTTGATGTCATACAAACGTACTATCACCATCATCCCCCTCACAATCTTCACTCTCTTGCACTTTGTGTATGTCTCTCACTTCATATATGTCTCCCATTTTCTATGTCTGTCTATTCCACTGTTCTAAATATAGATTGATAGATAAAAAGAAACCAGATTGATACAAATAAACCATTTCAATTGTCTACTTCTTTCTCGACAGACAATAAGCTCTGATTTGACGGAGATTTGGCAGCAAATTCTAAAAAAAAAATGTTTTACAAACCTTCACTCTGGGATGTAGAATAGCAGTATATCTGATTTTATTGTTGTTCTTTTTGAAGTTTTCGGATATATAGTGCTCACATATATAGACCTACGGTAACACAGTAATCGGTTTACCCAATTTCACTTTAGCACCGATTTCGTTTCGGCTGATTCTTTTTGTTTTCACTCTACGTGTACCATTTCGTCATTTCCGCTTCAGTTTTTCATTTCGTTATATTTTACATTCATTTTACTATTTCGAAAACGAAGTAGATCTCACTGTCTATCATTTCATCCCACAACCTAAATCTCCTTTGCTTTAAAACTACATATAAACCCACTTCCGGCCTCCATTACCACTATTATTCCTGAGCAACATTGTACTGATATGAGTTTTCTTTTCTTGAATACAGATTCTGATCCCAAAACATCAAAATATTTTACTTTTCCTGCTACACACGATATCATTCTACTTTCAACCTACCTAATTGTAATGCTTCTATGTATGTCAATGTAGCATTTATTTTTAATTACTGCATAGGTAATATATTTCTTTATTCTCCAACACATTTATCACTCACTGCCTACTCTTTCTGCATGTTTCTGTATCTGCATCTCTTTCTCTTTCTGTCATTCTCTCTTTCTCTCTCTCTTTCTCTCTCTCTCCATCTCTCTGTCTCTCTGTCTCTCTCTCTCTCTGTCTTTCTCTCGTTTCTTTTTACCTTTCGCTCACTTTACATTCATCAGTTATATTTCTTACGTGCATTGTCTCTGGGTAGGCAATTTATATATCCATATTCTGGTAGAAACTTAGCGGAATCGTTTGCATGCCGGACAAAATGCTTAGCAGTATTCGTCTGTCTTTACCTTCTAAGTTCAAAATAAGCCGAGGTCGGCTTTACCTCTTTCATCCTTCCACCGGGATCAACTTTGCTTTCCATCATGTCAGGATCGATAAAATAAACATTAATTGAACACTAGGGTCAACTTAGCCCCTTCCCCATACCTACTGGCCTTGTACCAGAATTTGGAGCTAATATTTTGGTAAAATAAGTGGGGATGTTTCTACCGATAAAAGCGGTGGTGTAAGTGTTCACAATTTGGTTAGAGTAGGTACAGTAATAGATTACATTTGTTAATACCGTCGGTTGAAGTAAAGATAATGATAATGTTAGATATATTTACATAAGTTTGTTTTTTTTTCATATTCGAAATAACACACATGCAGAGACATACAATTACGCAGAACGACGCGCACTAAGTCGTTTGTCAGATATAGTCTACATCCTGGCATTTCAGACGCCATTAAAAGGCACTATAATCCATCCATTTTCTCGAAACGTTTTATATACCATTTTTTCTGGAACGCTATCTTTCCGCTATTTTCACTGTCATCTATCAATTACGTCATAAATATACTGGCTTTATTATCAATTTCTTTATTGCGTACTGAATGTCAGAGCTGTCCTTAACGTTACAGATTCCTGTTTACGAGTTGATAACTAGGTATAGATAAGTGTCCGCACGCACATATACACGCATACAAACAAATATACACATATGTATAGGATAGACATACATGCATACGCACATGCACATGCGCACACACACACACATACACACACACTCACACACACACACACCACACACACACACACACACACACACACACACATATATATACACATATACATATATATATATATATATATATATATATATATCTGTTCTTAATTGTATGTAAACAGCAAAGGACCCAATCCGAAATGTAGCTTTAAATACGAGTTATAGAAAAGTTGACATTTACTTCGAAGTTTTTGCTGAAAACAACTTGAGAAACCACCCTTTCCCCAAACTTCTATCTAATAGTCTATTTGTATATTACGTATGTGTGTGGAGGTGTATTGTATATGGAGATCCTGTGTTGGTATACCAAATATAAAAGGCGTTCTTAAGCAGTTAGATATAAAGACGAAATCATTATTGATTCAGAAATATATTAAAAGTCCCTGACAGTTTGGCCTCACCAACAATAGATGAATATTTGGATCGTCATCTTACTGCGAGTCCCGTCCAAATTTGTGTCGTACGAGAAATTTGATAAAACCATTCCGGTTTCAGGTAAATTATATCCAACGGCGTTCAGGAAAAATATATTGATTTTAAAAATAAATACTCATGCCTTTTATGATCAATGGTCAAATCGTGACGAAGTCACTTTCACTTTTGCCTCATTTCAGAATCGATAAAAAAAACTGCGATAGACAGACAAGATAAACAATTAAAAATACAAACAAAGGAAATACAATTTCATTTGTAAGGAAAGCTTTCTATTCAGGGGAAAAATGCATCAATATCTCGCTAGGAGCTATAAAAGATGTTGACTGAAAACTCGAACTTCCAGATAACCATAGATATATATACTATACTAGAAACACATTACCCAGCATATGTTTCCATATGTAAGACAATGAACTATGGTTCGAGAGAGGTTTGGATTTTTTTCAGTGCGATCGACTATGTAGAAGCTGTAATATTTGTCCGCCTTTCCCACATATTGTTTCAGTGTAAAACATCGATGTAACAAATCGTTCAACTGACTATGAATCATTTGACCTCAAGAGACAGGACCGTGTTACCGAGACTGTGGATACTGATGTTTTCCCAAGAAATAATTAAGGTATAGAAATGCACATATAAAAATATCAGATAAAACAGAATCCAAGGAGACCTGTCTCTAGATGCGTCGGCAAAATTTGCATTATTCGGAGACACAGAAAGAGTTATGTGAAATTAACCAAAATAAAGTAATGGGGAGCCGTGCATCTGACATTTTGGACGTAGTCCTTCCTCAGGATAAAGATAAGATGATAGCAGGGAAATAAAAGAAAGACAGTAGGATTTTACATCCTTCAAGTTTAAGATATATATGTATTTATGTGACTAACTGTTACAGTTTCTGATGCGGCACGAAGTTTTGTCATTGAACAGGTTGCGGTTTGAAAGTGACGGAAATATTTTGATAACATTTAAATGTTGAAGTGAAACTAATGGCTTTTGCGTATTCTTAAATGGGTTACAAACATCTTCCACGCCACAATTGATTTTCTTTCAGCACACGATCTCAGAACAAATCACTTGCTATGCAAGTACATATCTGTATATATACATATATATGTATATGTATCTATGTATGTAATATATATATATATATATACCTTTAAGATGTTTTGGGTTGGCAAGAAAATAATTTCGGATTTTTAGTATGAAATAAAAGTCATTTGTTTTCATACAAAAAATGAACTTTATTCAATTATATATTTTCCATCTTGTTTGATGTCTTTTTGTCAATATCCTGGCAACTTCATGATTCCGCGCTCATAGAACTTCTGGTCCTTATCAGTCAAAAATTGAAGCAAGTGCGATTTCAGGTCATCATCCTTATTGAAAGTTTTACCATTTAAAAAATTTTGCAAACTTCGAAATAAATTGTTATCTGATGGTGCAAAGTCAAGGTTATATGGTAGATGTGATATTACTTCCCAACTAAGCTCGAATAATTTTTCACGAATTGGCAATGACGTCTAGCGTTGTCATGGTGGAGCACGATTCCTTTACGACTTGCCAATTCTGGCCGGTTTTTTTTCCATTACTTCTCCAGTTTCATTAGTTGTTGACAGTAAACATCTCATCTGAATTGATGATTTGGTTTCTTGGAAGAAGCTCAAAAGAAACAACACCTTTATAATCCCACCAAATATACAGCATCACATTTTTTTTATGCAATTCAGCTTTCCATTTGGTTTGTGCTGGGTCACTGCGCTTGGACCATGATCGTGTTCGACTGATGTCATAGTAGACAATCAATTTTTTATCACCAGTTCAAAAACAGGTCGATTTCATTGCATTTGAGATGCATATCGCAAATATTGATTCGTTGTGTTAAGTGAATCTTTTTCAATGTATGTGGAACCCATATATCGAGCTCCTTAACGAGTCCAAGACATTTCAAGTGATTTTCAATTGTTGTGTGTGATACATTTAACTTCTCTACAACCTCACGCACAGGTATATGACAATGAGATTCAATTATGGCTTTGATTCGGTCATCATCAACTCCAGTAGGTCGACCAGAACGTTGGTCATCTTTGAGTGAAAAATCTCCAGAACGGATTTTTAAAACCTTTTCTGACATGTACGTTCTGTTAAGCATTCGACACCATAAACTCCATACATCTTTTTGTGAGCCTCAGTAGCTTTCTTACCTTTACGGAAATAAAAAAGCAAAATATGGCGAAAATGTTCGTTTTTGCACTCAATGTTAAATTTGACACTGTACTAACAGCTGTAAACAAAATTACGCGCAAAAAGTAAGCTAAAAGTAACGACTATCAAATGTCAAAAGGAAAAATCATATCATTGACAAAAGTCAATCAAAAACATCGTAGCTCTATTTGAGAAAAATTAAATTACTTTCCTGCCAGCCCAATATATATGCACACCTTAAAGATAGAGACAACGATTAAGATGTTCTAATAAGTTATCTCCCGTGACCTGTATATTATTTATTTTGAAATCGCGTACAGTCTCGTGTAAACTCGTGTATTCTCATCCTCAATGGAGACAAGTAACAATGTTCCCATGAGTTACGCTTGAACAATTGTACATAATCTCTTTACATGAAACTATTGGAAGCATTGTTAACCCACATATAAAGTACATATACGTACATCTGTATGTGCGTATACTTATATATATGTGTGCTCGCGCGCGTGTGTATCAGTAATGTCTGCTGATACTACAATCGTGTAAAGTAGCAATTTTAAAAATCTAGACCATATAAGTGATTTGCACTCTTTTTACAGTGGTTTCTCTTTAAAGTGGAAGATAATCATTCATTTAATTGGATTGTTATTTTCAATAACTTTTATATCTTAAGCATGGATTTTTACATTCATCAGGAATGCATTTGCGACTTTGAAACTTGGAATAATGCTGGTTTGCTAACTTTTAATACTTACATGTCCATATACATGTATGTAATATGATATGTATATATATATATATATATATATATATATATATA
>NW_021834945.1:27500-35000 GCF_006345805.1 Octopus sinensis | reverse complement strand
CTTGTCTCTCTCTCTCTCTCTCTCTCTCAATGTCTCTTTCTGCCTTCTGACATGTGATTCCGGCTGGTATTGTTGTTTTACTAGTGATGATGATGATGATGATGATGATGACGATGACGATGATGATGATGATAATGATGATAAAGGTAGTGCCGGCTCCGGTAGCAGGCTGGCTAGCTGGCTGGCTTGCTGGCTGGCTTGCTGGCTGGCTTGCTGGCTGGCTTGCTGGCTGGCTTGCTGGCTGGTGGTGGTGATCGTGTTAGAGGTGTTAGTGGTGGTAGTGCTGCTGTTGATGATTATGATATCGATGGTGATGATCATCATTATCATCATCATGATCATGACGATGTGATGGTGGTGGTAGTTGTTGTGATGATAATGTATTAGGACACACACACATTCACAAAAACGCACAAACACAGACACAGACATGCAAACACATAAATATGCAGAATACATATATATAAATGCACACACATGCATACATAAATGCATGCATATGCACACACACACACACACACACTAACCCACACACATGCGCACAATCAAACAAAAAGGAACGCAGTGTGAATAACGGACATAGTCAAAACTATTGAAAAGGTTGTAGGATGCAACGAAAATTTTAGGAAAATAAAGCAAGTAAATAAGTGGAAATTTTACCGGTGAGTGTGTTAAATCATAAGGCACTAAAAGAGAATTACTCTCTCTCCAAAGACAACAGGATATGCTTCAACACACGAACTCACATAAAGGATCTTGCAAACCAAATGTAAAAACCAAATCCACTCACAAGGCTTTGGTCGGCCCGAGACTATAGCAGAAGACACTTGCCCAAGGTGCCACGCAGTGGGACTGAACCCGGAACCATGTGGTTGGTAAGCAAGCTACTTACCACACAGCCACTCCTGCACCTATGTATATATGTATATATTTGTATATTTTTATTTATATATATATTATTTATATTTAAATCTTACTTTATATTTTTCAATTGCATTTCTTTTACTTTTTTATATTCATTTATATTCTTATATTTAATTCTTATTTCATTCTTATTCTCATATCGTACATTTTTTTTATATATGTATATATATATATATATTATTTATATTTAATTTACAGAGATGTACTTGTATAGCAAGTGACCTGATCTGAGATCGTGCGCCGAAACAAAAACAATTGCAGCGTGAAAGGTGTATATAAGCCTTTTAAAAACACACAAATAAAAGGCATATAAACACCTTCCACGCTGCAATTGGTTTTATATTTAATTCTTATTCACATTTGCAAATCACATATCATACTTCTCTTTTCTTTCTTTTTTTTTACGTATGATGAGCTACTCCGCGACCATCACCGGAATAATATTTGATCGCTTTATAAAGTGTTTGAGTGTCGGTTTGGTGTCTGGAATTGGATACCTTACCTCATGAGCAGGTAGAAGCTCTTTAACCTTGGTTGGTAATCTACTTGGGAGAGGGAAATCTCCAAAATAAAACTTGAGGCCTTGGAAGTTCCTGGTTTTGTCAATTTTCATGTCACACCGGCAAAAGTCTTCTTGGGCCAATAGGTGGGGGTAGAGTACTGCAAGCTACATCCACTGAAAATTATTCATCTGCACAGGTACTTCCTGTAAAATCATTGAATTAGTTGGTTGGCAGAAACCTAAAAATACACTTGCAACTTACTCTAAAATGTCTCAAAGTGATTCAGTAATTGGCAAAAAACGCTTGGGAACGTCAGGGGAGCAGATCTGGTTCAGCAGGTGTCCCAGTGTATCACAGGCGGGACCCAGTCTTCATCCTGCCACTGCGGTCAAACAATCTTCAAGAAAAAGTAAAAATAAACATCCTTTGAATTTCGGTTGTTGGAATGTACGCACACTTCTTGATGACACTTTCAACAAGAGGCCAGAAAAGTGTACTGTGCTTAATGCATGTGAGCTCAAGAAATATTCTCTTGGTATAGGTGCGCGCTCTGAAACTCGTCTCTCTGGTGAAGGTCAAGTAAATGAACCTCCTTACTATCTTATGGAGAAGCCTACATAAGGGTCAGCGTAGAGAATCTGGTGTTGGTTTGCTCTCAAGAATACATTAGTGCCTTCCATTGCAGAGCGTCCAAGTGGTATATCTGAGCAGATTTTGCCATGCCGTATTAAACTGACGAACGATAGGTTTCTTACCGTGGTCAGTATTTATGCACTAACAATGTCCAATTCTGATGAATCTCTCTGACAGTTTTATGATGATCTAGCACAATTATTGAAGAAAGTATCAATTTCTGACAGCTGGTCATATTCGGAGATTTTAATGCAAGAGATGGAAAGGACTTATGTTTCATGGCCTGTTCTAGGTCGACATGGGTTTGCAAAATGCAATAAAAATGGAGTAGCTCTTTTGACATTTTGTAATAAGAATAATCTAGTTGTCAACAACACTCTGTTTAAGCAGAAAAATAAAAATAAAACCACCTGGTTGCACCCAAGATCTAAGCACTGGCATCTCATAGATTATGTTCTGATCAGAAAACGTGATATGAAAAACTTTTCTAGCGTTCGGGCCATGAGAGGGGCAGAGAGATGGGCTGACCATCATCTAGTCCGTGGAAAAATAGATTTTTCGATAATGCCTAAAAATCGACAGTCTGCTACCCAAAATGTTAAATGTTGCAAACTTTAAATTATGAAGCAACTTGCAAAGATTCCACGATACTACAGAAAGTATCAATCTTGACCCAAACAATCTATGGGAAGACTTCAAAACAAAAGTATTTCAGGCTGCATGTCGGTCAGTGGGATTCAAATCACGTAAGTCCAGTGACTGGTTTTCAGATAGATCAGCAGAAATTCATGATCTTTTTTTAGAAAAACAAAACTTAGGCAGTACACTTCTTTCTCAGTCCTGGAATCCCAACTCAAACGAAGCTTACAGAAAGAGGAAAAGGAAAGCGCATACTGCTCTTAGGAAAATTAAACAGGAATGGTAGAATGATAGAGTAAAAGGGGTACAAGAAGCAGCTGATAGAAATTATGCCAAAGGTTTGAACTCTTATGTTAAGGAGTTATATGGCTCAATATCTTCTTCAATAGCTCCAGTGAGAATAGCAAATGGACGTGTGCTTCTAACTGACACAGCTTCTATTCATAAGCGCTGGGTAGAACATATTTCTGCACTTTTGAATAGACCATCATCCGTTGACATGAGGATGGTAGAAAAAATCGAGTACCTTCCAATTATAGAGGAGATGGCATTTGGACCAACTCTAAACGACATTTATTTACCTATAAATAAGCTGAATAACAATGAGTCTCCAAGGTCTGATGGAATCTGTACAGAAGTCTTGAAATATGGGGGTGACAAACTGTTTGAACTCTTAAATATATTAATTGTCACTTTTGGAGAATTAAGAAAGTGCCTCAAGACTGGATTGATGCCATTTTAGTCTCCTTGTATAAATCGAGGCCAAAGGATCTGTGTGGTAGCTTTCGTGGGATTTCACTTTTGTCTGTGGTTGGAAAGGTACTTGTCCGCATTTTGTTAGAACTTTTAAATACCTTCATAGTTCCAAATATAGTGTCTGAGTCTCAGTGAGGTTTTCTAAGGAAAACAGGTTGCCCCCAATATTTTGTAAACATGATCAGGGCTTTGCATCAAGATATGAAAGCTACAGTTAACTTTGGTGGTAGGCTCTCTGAATCTTTTGCCGTGGAAAATGGAGCAAAGCAAGGAGCCTTTGATGCACCCACCCTCTTTGCAACATACTTTGCTGTTCTGTTGTCACATGCTTTTCAAAACTCTGAGGAAGTATCTACATAAAATATTGAAGAACAGGGAATGTTTTTAATCTGACCAGAATGAAATTCAAAACGAAGGTTTTTGCTTCATTCATTAGGGAAATTTTGTACGCTGACGATTGCGATCTTGTCAATCATTCTGAAACAGGTCTGCAATCTCTTGTATCTGCATTTGACTCGGTTTGTGATGATTTTGGCTTGACCATCAGCTTGAAAAAAAAAACAGTTGTAATGCATCAACCTGCATGTGATACTGTTTGAAAACCCCTAAAATTTTTGTTAAGGGTACGTTACTTGAGGTTGTCGATTCCTTCATCTACCTTGGAAGCTCTGTACTAAATGATGGAAATCTTGATACAGAAATACATCTGCGAATTCAAAGGGCAGCAAAAGCATTTGGTTGTTTGTAGTCACGCGTTTGGTGCCAACGACATATAAATAAGAATACAAAGCTGGCTCTTTACAAATCATTTGTCTTACCATTCCTGTTGTAGTCTTGTGAAACATGGACTTGTTATGAAAGGCCTATATGTCTGTGCACACCTGTGAATGCAGTGTATGCCAGAAGGCTTGCAAATCTAACGGAAGCCTGAAAAGACCTTTTAAAATCCACAAAGATCAGAACTTATCTGCAGCTCTTGGTGGTCCAAATCGGATGTGTAATTATGTGGGTGTCTTTCAGAACATTGTCTGGTTTAAAAAGCTACATCAGATGCCATGATGGTGCTAAGGTGTAGGTACAGGAGGTTGTCAAACTCTGCATAAGGAGTAGACAACCACCATGTATGTATTATGCATGTATGTATTATGTATGTATGAATTTATGTGTCTGTGTGCGTGCATGAGTGTGTGTGTGTGTGTATGTGTTTTTATACACATATTTCTTTACTACCCACAAGGGGCTAAACACAGAGGGGACAAACAAGGACACACAAACGGATTAAGTCGATTCCATCGACCCCAGTGCGTAAGTGGTACTTAATTTATCGACCCCGAAAGGATGAAAGGCAAAGTCGACCTCGGCGGAATTTGAACTCAGAACGTAACGGCAGACGAAATACGGCTACGCATTTCGCCCGGCGTGCTAACGTTTCTGCCGTATTCTTATACACAGTGATATATCTGAATGCCAAGTCATAGATCTTATGCATTTTACACTCGCTTATCGTCTATCATTTATTGATTCTATATTTTGCTGTTCAACATAAAGAAGCCATTGTTTATGTATTCATTTATCTAATTCATCAGTTTATTCTTTCATTCATTCAGTGATATTCGGTGTTTACATCTCTTAACCGTATCTGAATAGGATGTCAATGTTGGTATCTCAAGATATCCTATCTAAACCCACGCCCGGATCAATTACTGTGAATTGTGCAGCATCTGCATGTTTCCAATATATATATCCGTGTTTTTATGTATGTCAGCATGCACACACACACGCACACACACACACAAACACACACACACACAAACACACACTCTCACTCACACATACACAAACACACGCACCACGCACACACATATGTTTGAATGATCATTCGATTGTTTGCGTGTATATAACATCGAAAATGCCTGATAGTCTTCCCTCCGCAACACATGGTCAAATAGACAGACATACAGCCAGGTATGCAAGTAGACAGGCACATAGAGAAAGCGAGAGATGTGTGGTGGAACTGTTTTAAATTATTTGTGTTTATTTCACAAAAGGTTCCGTCTACTTAGGTTGTTTTGAAAATGATATTAAAGTAAACACCAGCAGGATGTTTTTTTGTAGTATATTTTCTTTGCTATAGATAACATCTGATTTTTCTATTGATAAATCCTATATATTCTTGGCTTCCGTCTTCTTTTCTTTTTTTTTTTTTTCATCTACACTCCCATAGTGTGTTTCATCTGCGCTGAAAACTTCCACTCTTTACAGATTTTTTTCAAGATTTTATTATCGTTATCATTGCACGCACACAACACACACACACCACACACACACACACATATATATATATATATATATATTATATATATATATATATATATGTATACATATACATATGTCTGTGCGTGTGTGTGCATGTGTGTGTATGTACGCATATATAATATATATATATATATATATATATATAATATATGTATGTATATATATATATATATGTGTGTATATATATATAAATGAACCACAATCCTTTACAAGCTATGAACCTAACAAACTTCATGCAGTTCTTAGAAGTGTAGTATATTCTTAGCTACATTAGTAGCAACATGGACTTTTTCCATCTTCTTGCTCAATTAGAGAATTTAAATAAAATTGTACTAATGTGTTCAACTGATTAAGTAACTGAATTTATTTATGCAGCTGAGAATAACCCTGCATTTAAATTGATGTAATGATTGCATTGTTCAATTAAATGGAGCCGCTTGAAACGGTCGTACTGCATCACCTCTTGATATCATGTTGCTTATTTTGATTTTATTCACCTTACTTTGAGTTGTATGGATAATACCGCACTGATTTGGTGCTTCAACTTAAGTACCTAACTAAACTGAATCTCAATTATATATATGTATCATATATATATATATATATATTATATATATATATATATATATATATATATATATATATATAAGTACAAAGTGAGATAGGGGTTATGAGTGTAACCCACTATGGGATATCATTTATCCAATATACTGCCAGTAAAGTACCCAAAAAGCTAATACATAAATGCTTACAATTGCAATACAATTAGTTCATTTATTGTGTTATATGGGCGAAGGTAAAATGTTTTACCTCAAATTCATAATACAAAATAAGAAAATGGAGGAATAGATTTCTTTCAGTCATCAACTTCCAGATAATACCAATTCATATAATTTATTAACTAATTAATTAAATAGGAACATCCAAATCCAACAGAATAAGACAGAATAAAACAATATACATCAATAAGTAAGATAATACCATAAAAATAATACATATAAAATGGATCTTACAGCTGTTTCAGCCTGTAGATAAGGGTATCTCATTATGCCCATATTAGTCAGATCTATTGAGGTAATATGCAGTTAAAAATGAGTTACTTATATATATATATATATCAAGGCCTCATCAGAGATTATAAAGTACAATTATGAAGATATAAAATGAAGATATAAAATGCAAATATAAATATAAATATACATATATATATAAGTGTATATACACATACATATACATATGTATAAGTATATACATAATAATATACATACACAAGGTTACATCAAAGGTACACCCTTTGATGTGGATATATATGTATATTCCAGTATATATATTTGATCATCTGTAACCTTATGTGTATTTATATTATTATGTATATACTTATACATATGTATATGTATGTGTATATACACTTATATATATATATGTATATATATATATAATATATATATATCTATATATTATATATATATATATATAATATATATATATATAATATATATATATATATATATTTGGATTTGGATGTTCCTATTTAATTAATTAGTTAATAAATTATATGAATTGGTATTATCTGGAAGTTGATGATTGAAAGGAATCTATTCCTCCATTTTCTTATTTTGTGTATATATATATATGAACCATATAAAATCACCAACATGAGAGATGAATATATTCATTTCACCATTTGACATCCTTCAGGTTGCAGGCCACTCAGTGGAATTGGATCCGA
>NW_021834945.1:0-22500 GCF_006345805.1 Octopus sinensis | reverse complement strand
GTGTGTGTATGTGTGTGTATCTGTGTGAGTGGGTGGGTGTCATTTAAGTAGTTTCTTTGGCTCCCAGAAAGGCGTAACATGTTGCGATGTCAAATGAGAACATAGCTCTGAGTGCTCGCGTACTTAGAACAACAGCTGTAAACTAACGAAAGTGATTACGTAACACCTGTTCTTGAGACATTGATTTCTGAGATAACGCTTTGTATCGATCTAATGGCTTACAGTAAAGCATCACTATACTGAGATCAACTGGTTATTAGTATGTTTAAGTGAGGCTTGGAACAGCTCATATAAAATAAAGCATTAGCAGCAGCGAAAATGGAAAAACCAACACCACTAAGATAAATAGCAATAATAATAATACTTTCTCTTATAGTCATAATGTCTGAAACTTGAGGGAGGGTTGTAATCGATTACATCGACCCAAGTACTCAGCTGGTATATATTTTATCGAACCCGAAAAGAAGAAAAGCAAAGTCGACCTCTGCGGAATTTGAACTCGGAACGTAAAGACGGACGAAATGCCGCCAAGCATTTTTTCCGGCATGTTAACGATGATGATGAGGATGATGATTACGACTAGTTCCGAAAGGGTCACAACAATTCTGCTAATCCGTATTTTTTTACTTTATCTAACAGAAGCCCAGTACCCGGAATTTGGGGTTTGGAAATAGTCGATGGCATTGACCTCGTACGTGATCAGTGGTAAATTATGGATGGCCGCAGGATGGAAGGTGAAGTTGAGTACAGTGGGATTTGAGCTTAGATCGTAAAATGCCGGAACAAATATCACAGAGCATATTTTCCGACACTTCACAAAAAAAACCTAGAATTTTTTCCGACATTTTAGTGGTTCTGCAATTCATTCCTGTAACATTCTCAGAGCGGCATTCGGTTAATTCATTAATTCTTTTAGTCTTTTATTCCTTTACTTTTTTCAGTCATTTGACTGCGGCCATGCTGGAGCACCGCCTTTAGTCGAACAAATCGACCCCAGGACTTAATTTTTGCAAGCCTAGTATTTATTCTATCAGTGTCTTTTAGCCGAACCGCTAGGTTACGGGGACGTAAACACATATATCGCACTTGTTTATGAATGCACACACACACACACACACAATGTGATTATCTTTTAAACATGATTTCCTCCCCTCCCCATTGTCCCTTTAAACAACTGTTTTGAAAAAAAGATTTTTAAAAAACTAGCAATAATAATAAATAAATAATAATAAACACTTTAAAGACAAAATCTTTTTACAAAAAAAGACAAGGATTTTTTTTATTTTTGGTCACTCAAGGAATTCGTTGACTATTTGTTTGGGATTTCAGGGTATTAAGGGATTGGTTAGGGAACAGGAAAGGGGACGGGGTTGGATTGGGTGTGTGTTTGGTAGGGGGTGGGCACTGGAAATGATATTTGAAAATATAAAAAAAATATGATAATTGATAAAGTGTAATGAAATTACGAAGCAGAGGATACGTTGACTTCTTTGTCTTGCGATTCAGTTGTCAAGCGATGGTGGTGGGGGTGGGGTGGGAGTGGGGTGACAAACACAGACGCACAAATACATACATACTATACATACACATATAATATATATATATATATATATATATATGCGATGGGCTTCTTTCAGTTTCCATCAACCAAGTCCATTCACAAGGCTTTGGTCGACCCGAAACTACAGTAGGTAACACGCAGTGGGAGTGAATCCCCGAAACCACGTTGTTGGTAAGCAAACTTCTTACCACACAGCCACTTCGTATCCTCGGTTAACACAATCGCCATATGCAGATAATTATTCCAAATTTTTGCATGAAACCGGAAATTCCAGAGGAGGGGGTAAGTCGATTGCATCAACCACAGTGTCCAACTGGTACTTATTTTATCGATCCAGAAAGGATGGAAAGAGGAGTCGACCTCGGAGGAATTGGAACTCAGAACGTAAGAATGGGTGAAATGCCGCTAAACATTTTGTCCCAGCACGGTAACGATTCTACCAGCTCGCTGCCTTAAGTATATGCAGATAATTACAAACACACACACATACGCATGCGCACACACAAATACTCACACACACCCACAAATACACATGCATGCATAAATGTACTTACACGCACACACATGCACACATATGTATGTACCAAATATAGTCTTATATGCAATGATGTATGCATTTATGTATTTATAAGCGTGTGTGAGTCTTCATGTATACATGACACATTATATACATGTATGCCTTTATATATGTGTATGCTATATACATACATGCTTGTGCGTATGCATCCTTATATGTAAGTGTGTGTGTGTGTGTATGTGGGTATTGGTTGTGTGGGTGTGTGTAATGCTGTTATATAAATATGAATTACATGTTTCATAGTAGTAATAGAATAAGCAATAAAATAAGTGTAGATAGATAGAAAGAATGTGTAAAATAATATCAGATAGAGATCGAACACGTCTCGGAAATTTCACCTCATATCACCTCATTCCTATTTTCCTTTCTATCAAAATAAATAAATAAACTTTAAAAAGAAATAAAGAAAATTAATAAATAAATAACGATGGCGTGAAAATAAAAACCAACAAACATATAACGTAACCCGAAAAACTAAATATTTTGAACTTGTTTTTTAAAAAGAAAATCGGAATGTTGCCTGCGCTCATATATGTGTCAAATTTTATCGCTTAGAAAATCCATCAAAAATCGTTCGACTTTCTAATGGCGAGCAATAATAAACGTATATAAACGTGTATATATATGCACACATATATATATATATATATATATATATGCATATATATATATAATATATATATATATATATATTATATATATATATTATATATATATATATACATACATACATACATACATACGTATATACATACATACATACAAAAATACATACATATATGCATGCGTATATACATACTGTTCTTGTGTCCGTAAGAAATTGGCTTTCACTTTCACTTTCAGAAAGTACTCAACAAGATCTAGTATCGAAACATGATTAAAATCTGTAAACTAGTCAGCAATAAAATCCCACCCATCACACACAGGCACACACAAGCACGCACAACCGCGTAGTATATATATATATATATACTATGGTAACTCCAACACTCTCTTACTGTGAATCACCAATGATAAATGAATGTACGTAGTGGTGAGTATATGATGTAGGACTTCAAGGGAGGTAACAGAGATGTTGATTTTGATATCCCAAATATGTATGAATGTGTTGGTGTGTGGTTTGTATCAGGCTATGGATACTTGTGGCGAGTGAAGTACATGATATATTAATAGTGGTAATGATGTGCATACGGTGCAACTAGGTGTTAGTTCAATCTGTAGTGGATTCTATTGATATTGTTGCTGTTTCTGGTGTTGCAGAGACTGAAGTTTGAAGACCCATGATATAAAAAATATATCAGCTGTGATCCTTAGATATTGTGGGATTTTTGTTGTTTTTTAAGCCAAAATTAGTGCTCTATTTTTGAGGAGATATTTAAAAGAAAAAAAAATTGACAAATATATCAAAGAACTTCGGATTACTTTATGTTTCCTTCCATTTTTTATAAACTATGTGATGAACAAACTAAAGGATAGAATGATCTAGTATCTGTTTCTGTATTACATTTGGGATCAGAAGTTAGATCTATAAGTAAGAGAATAATATCCAGGATCAGTGATAAGATGACAATTTGATGTGGGATAGGTATGTTTGGTTATGTATAGATTGGGGTGACAAAAATTTCATCGTAAGTAAGATATGGTCCTACACATTTCGATGTAGGTGATCTGGTGAAATAGAGCGGGATGATATGAACGCAAGGAATCTTTTGTGATATGGTATGATAGTATATACGTGCTCATTTTTGTAAGAGTCACCATGTGATGATTCGAAGACTCGTGTGTTCGATTCCCGGCGGCGCGTTGTGTCGTTGAGTGAAACACCTTATTTCACATTCCTAATGTCCACTCAACTGGGAAAAATGTATTGTGTATGTTGTTCATTGGTCCAAACTTGTCCCATTTGGTGTGTCACGCAGAATCTCCTTGACAACTACGTTAAGAGTACACGTGTCTGTGGCGGGCTCAGCCACTTACACGCTAATTTCATGAGCAGTATGTTCTCTTCATCAGAGCAACTGGAACATTCGTCGTCGTAACAGACGGAGTACCCCTGTCACCATGTGTTGATGGTCAGCTGTAGTCAAGCTAACACTTAATTAAAGTCGTTCCATTCTTGATCACCTACTTTTTCGACGGTTGTCCGGTGTGTTCTTTCTCTGAAAATGTAGGGTCTGATCTCAGAGCAGTCTGAGTGCTTGGCTATTATTTCTCGCAGGTCAACCCACTCGGTAAACAGGTCATGTTTTGGTATTGTTCGAGGTGGTGATGTATGCAAATTAGGCTCGTCTTGTCATAGAATGGTGCCAGTGATGCCGATAGTTTCGTGCCGTTACTATTTATTATTGCCATTGTTCAGACCAAAGTATGTCAACCTTGTTATTAAAGGCTTTACAACAATGACTAACCCGTATTCTTCGAATGTGCATGGAAACCAGGGATATAAAATCTAAGGGGAGGGATATTTTGCTGCTATTTCAGACATGTAGCGCGATCACAAAAAGATTTCACGTTGACTGATGGCTGAATTTTTCTTATTTTAGTAGAAAATAACAGCTTGATGATGATGATGATGGCAGTGGTGGTGGTGGTCGTCGTAGTAGTGGTGGTGGTTGGTGGTGGTGGTTGGTGGGTGTGGTGGTGGTGGTTGGTGGTGGTGGTGGTTGGTGGGGGTGGTGGTGGTGGTGGGGGTTGGTGGTAGTGGTTTGGTAGTGGTGGTTGGTGATGGTGGTTGGTGGTGGTTGGTGGTGGTGGTGGTGGTGGTGGTGGTAGTTTGGTGGTGATGGTGGTTGTGGTGGTGGTTTGGTGGTGGTGGTTGTGGTGGTTTGGTGGTGGTTGAAGTGATGGTGATGGTGGTGGTGGCGGCGGCGGCGGTGGTGCGGGTTATGGTAGTCGTGGTATTTGAGGTAGTGATGGTGATGATATTAGACCTAGTAACGTTGATGATGATGGTTATGCAAATGGTGGTGGTGGTGGTGGTGTTGATTGAGATGGTGGTGTTGGGTGTGATGTTGATGCTGGTTGTGATGGAGATGGCGATAGTGGTTGTGATGGTAGTGCTGGTTGGAATAGCAGTGCTGAGTTTGACGGTTGTGTTGGTTGTGGTGGTGGAGGTGGTGGTCGTCGTGATGGTTGTGAATGTGGTGAGCGTTGTAGTGAGTGAATTTGTTACTTGTTTATCAGCAAATCTTTAAAATAAAAATAATGAAATAAATTGCATCAAAATTTCCTGCGTTTATATTATACTTTATATTTTGTTCCTTTCAGTTATGTATGAGATGGGAAGTTGTTTCTTGCCCTCGTCATTGTGTTTGCTACTATTGCTGTTGTTGTTGGTGGTGGTGTTGTTGTTGTTGGTGGTGGTGGTGTGTTGTTGTTGTTGTTCTGGATGTTGTTCTGTTTGTGAAGTTGGTAAAAATGCTAAGACGGGAATAAAAGGCGACTAAAAAGGACAACGATAACGCTGGTGACGATGGCGTTGGTGTTAATGGCGGTGGTGGTGGTGGTGATGATGATGATGATGATGATGATGATGATGATGATGATGACGATGATGATGATGATGATGACGACGATGACGATGACGATGATGACGATGATGATGATGATGGCGATGGTGGGAATGATAATGGCACTGGTAGTAACAGCGAAGTTGATCTTGAAGTCAACTGTTAACAATATTGCTTGAAGATGATGGAGATCATGTTGTTGATGATGATGAGGAGGGAGGAGGATTATGACGATGACAACGACGACGACGATGATGATGATGAAGACGAAAGTGATGAAGATCATGATGACAAGGATGACGATGATGACATGGATGATGATGATGATGATGATAATGATGATAATGATGATAATGATGATGATGATGATGATGATGATGATTATGATGACGATGATGATAATAGCTGAAACGGTGATGTTGACAATGATGATGGCGATAGCAAAGGTCAAGATGATAAAGATAACGAACGACATCCCCGGCGAAGACAACTTTGATGATGACGGAAATCAGGATGGCGAGGAGACAGAAGAGGAGAAAGTTACATGACCATGATGACGATGATGATGATGATGAGGATGATGATGACGACGATGAAGATGATGATGAATATGATGATGATACTACTACTGTCGATGGTGGGGTGGGATGGTGGCGGCGGCGGCGATGCCATTGTTATTGTTATTACTGTTACACTTCTACTTGTCAAAAGATAGCTTCTTGCCCTCCAGTGCTCTATGGAGGTCCCTGTATTGTTGACACATCGAGAAGAAAAGAAGAAGAAGAAGAAGAAGAAGAAGAAGAAGAAGAAGAAGAAGAAGAGGAAGAAGAAGAAGAAGAAGAAGAAGAGAGAAGAAGAAGAAGAAGAAGAAGGAGAAGAAGAAGAAGAAGAAGAAGAAGAAGAAGAAGAAGAAGAGTTGGATCGGGTTTCTTCTAGTCAACAATATCATTTATATTGCTTTCCTTACACTAAATTTTATCAATATATTTTACAATTTTTTTAAAATTGGATTTCTGTATTATTTGTACTTTATATTTTATATGAAAAAAAAACCGCCATTTTCTTGATAACATTAATCTGTGTCCGTGTGTGTGCGTACGTGTGTGTGTATATATATATGTATGTATACGCATATATATTTATATATATGGCATTATATATATATATATGCACAATGTGTATATATACATTGTTAGCTATTTGTTTCTTTTCTTCGTTGTGTTTTTGTTTATTTTTTTGTAGCTATTTGGCAATAGATGGGCGTTTAAATTTGTTTTCACTCACAAATACACATACACACACACACACACACACACACACACACACATATATATAGCCTCACAAACATTTACACAGACACATAGATATGCATACACGCTTACAAAGACGTATATATATATATGTACAAATATATATGTATATGTCTATATATATATATATATATGTGTGTGTGTACATGTATGCATGCATGTATGTATGTATACATGTAAGTGTATATGTATATACATAAGGATATCTATGTTTCTATGTGTATTGATATTTGTGAGCATATATACTCTCACATGTATACACTAAATATATATGTATGTAAATATCTATCTATCCATCTATCTATCTGTCTGTATATACACATATACATACCCATATCTATATGCATATATGTAAAAATATAAATGTATTTGCATATATGTTAATGTCCGTTTATGTGTGCACGTATAAATAACCATACACGCACATTCGTTTATAGTAATCTTGAGCAATGAAAGGCAATCTATTTCCTCTCTTCTCTTTCACTCTATAACATACTCTTTCCTCACTCCCCCCCTCTCTCATTCTCTTGAATCTGTTCCCTTTATATCATACAGCCACTGGTGAACGTTCATATACACAAACATATACTGGACTCATGTTATTGCGTATTTGTGTGTTTTCTCCCTGTGTGTCTGCATGAATGGCTCTTCCAGTGTCTAAAGTATTATATTTATTTCTTGTATATCTTTGGTTAGTTTTCCTTTATCCTTTATCAACTAACACACGCACACATACAGACAAACAAACACAGACATACAACCTACATAAATACTACACAAGGATGCTTGCACGCACTCACACAAACTCACATATACTCGCATACGCACGTAAAAATTATTATATTGCACTCATATTTACATATACCAACGCACACACATTTATATATATATATATATATATATATATATATATATATATATAGTGATGCATATTTGCCATTTAAATATGGCTAACCCATAAGCGTGGATGCTACTGTAGTTTGTAGCCCCAGGAAGATATCTCCTCCAGCTGGCTATAGACACACTATCTGTGTCCTCTCAGTATTTGTGAAGGGGAGTCATCCTCCCCGTCTTCAACACATGATATACACGTACCCGAGTTTCAAGGTATTTACCTTTCATCAGCGTGTGACAATCATGGTTGTCGATGAGAAGTCAGATCCCTTCACAAATACATATACTTTTTCCAGTGTCGATTTGACACTGATATTGAAAAAGTGAAATCAAACAATGATAAATCTCAGAGCGAGTTATAAACAGTAGCGGTGACACATCGTGATGCATATTTGCCATTTGAATATGGCTAACCCATAAGGGTGGATACTACTGTAGTTTGTAGCCCCAGGAAGATATCTCCTCCAGCTGGCTATAGACACACTAGTGTTACCGCTACTGTTTATAACTCGCTCTGAGATTTATCATTGTTTGATTTCACTTTTTAATGATGTATTTCTTGCAATTCTTTTTAAAAGCTCCCTCTTCTTCGTCACAAAGCTTTTCTTCCAAGTATCCCATGACTAGTATAGCATTTGAGGGTGAAAACTTTGTCCCCATAGCTGTGCCCTTTCACCATCGATATATCTTATTATAGAACACCTTTGTGTTCTCTTCTAGTACTAGGTGCGTGGCCTTGGTGATAGAAACAGTTTCGAAGCGTTCATTTATCCGTCCTTTATGTTTCTCTACCCAGTTTTGACTGCTTCCAGGCCTAAAGTGTGAGGTATATTGGTATAAACATTGGTGACATCAAAGCTTGTAAGTATAGCACTTTCTTGTACAGGGGGTGGAATGTGCTGGAGGGAATCTATTCTGTCCCGTATATAGCTGGGTATTAATGGGCATAAAGGTTTTAGGAGTATGTCCAAAAACTGACTCAGTTGTTGTATTAGTGCTTGAGGTCCAGTAACTATTGGTCATTATTGGTCTCATTTTGAGGTCAGTAGGTTTTAGCATTTTTATGTATTGCTTCTTCTGCTCATTAATGGCTCTCAGAATTTCAGAGCTTTTGTAAATTCTAGGTAATCCGTAGAAATTGCTCTTTGTTTACAGAACTGCATAAATAATCTTTCTCTTTGTCTATGAAGGAATCTAGGTGTTCGTTAATTAGTGTTTTGATTATTTTTTAAATTTTGATTATTGTTTTTATTTTTTTCTCCTCTTTCTTTATTGTCCAGAAACCTCTCTCCATGATTCTCCCCAGGCCCTTGCAAACAATATACACTGGGACACCTGTTGAGCCAGACCTGTTCCCTTGACGTCCCCAGGCTTGTGTGACATGAAAATTGACAAAACCAGAAACTTCCAAAGCTTCAGGTTTTATTTCGGAGATTTCCTTCTCCTAGGCAGATTACCAACCAAGGTTTAAGAGCTTTTACCTGCCCATGAGGTAAGCTATCCCATTCCAGACACCATACTGACACTCAAACACTCTATAAAGTGATCAAATATCATTCCGGTGACAGATGCGGAGTAGCTCGTTCATACATTAAAAAATTACAAAAGAAAAGGAATGTATGTGATTTGCAAATGTAAATAAGAAATGATATATATAAATATAAAGAAAATAAAAGATATGCAATAAAAATATATGTATATAAGAGTAAAAATATACATATATAAAAAAAAGTCACGCTGTGTGAATAACAAATAAGAATTAAATATAAATAATATATGTAAATATATAAAAGATATGCAATTAAAAAAATATAAAGTAAATTTTAAATAGAAATATATATATATATAAAAGTGAAAATATACATATACATATAAAAATATATATATACATATTTACAGTTATTTTGTTGGATGGCCGTTGACTGTTCAGGAGTTCCTCTGCCCTTTGACGGGTCTTAGTTTTCATCCTGCAGTGTGCCCAACAACACCCTTCTCACCAAGCAAGCCTGGTGGGGTTGCTAGTTTAGTCGACGACAACCCGACCATGCGACAGGTTGTACTGGATTACATATTACCAGTAGCACTCAAGAGCGACCTAACATACATACATACAGACATACAAACATACATACAGACATAAAACATACATTCATACATACATAATACATACATACATACATACAAACATACAAACATACATACATACATACATACATACATACATACATACATACATACATACATACATACATACATACATACATACATACATACAGATATAGCGCATGTAAGCATATACTCTATCTCAGACACGTATGTAGATATGCAGTCATACAAGCATAAGTACATACACTCATGTCGACATACAAACAAGTAAGTTTTCTCATACACAAAGTTTGGTGTTTACATAAACAACTATATATTGACAGACGCTAAAGCACACGAGCGCTGCCTAAACTGAAATACAAACAAAATATCAATCATCTGTGGAATTCCATGCACACATCTATACTCAGAGAACAGACAGATGCAAATGCATACACAGAGAAAAAAAGCATATATATATATATATATATAAGTAAGTAAGTACACCCTTCATTACTACTTGGTGTAATTGAAGGCTATATATATATATATATATATATATATATTTCCTTCCGGTCATTCAAAATGTGACCGCGTGTGTACCGTTGGCGATTTTTTTTCCTCCGTCTTCCCTTCTCTGGATCTTTCCTTTTCCTATGTTTCTGACGAAGAGCTCCGCTCGAAACGTAAAACCCTCCTTCTTCCCTTCCTTCCTGAGAGTTCAATAATACTATACTTGTTCCACGTCCTCGCGTTGTTGTGTTTTCTCTTTGTGTTTTCATGTTTGGATTAACTTTATACATGTATATATATATATATATATATATATATATATATATATATGTAACTTAAATAACTTAGAAAGGTTTTGGCCAGTATTGGCCCAGGCCATGTCTAACTTAATAGCACCTACATTTAAGTGTGTGTGCGCGCGTGTGTATATATGATATGGCTATTGTCCAATATGTGCAACATGTGAAAAGGTGTGCCTTTCATTTGGAGGATTGAAAAGGCATATCAAAAGAGTTCATACTGTGGCATCTGTTCCTCTGCCACAGGTGCGCATTATACAAGAGTCATACAAGGGCCTCACAGTGTATTGATATTGACTCATTTCAATGATTCTATTTAGCGATGGCATTGCTCGTATACGAAACGGCAGCTAAGATATACGAGGTCATCTTGACCCCTACCTTCCCGTCTGATCATTCTGTCCGAGTCAGACGCCATGATAGATCGTTAGCTACTACACACATTTTTTCTCTCCTTGTTTCTCTCCTTTCTGTAGAAGAGCGTAGGCTCGAAATGTAAAAGACTTGTTCTATTCCGGAGCGCTATACTAATACATCTGTTTGTTTGTACACCACCTGCCTTCGTCTTTTGTTTATTTTCGTAAACTTTCCCTTTATATATATATATATAAAGGGAAAGTTAAAATTCACAACAAAAAATAGAAACAGACATATACTACAAGCCCACAGACTCCAAACAATACCTCCCTTTCAATTCATGCCACCCTAGACACGTTAAAATTAACATTCCCTACAACTTAGCCAAGAGAATTTGCACTATAGTCTCCAATAAAAACACCCGTCTCTTACGTCTACAAGAACTTAAGGACACATTAACAAGCAGGGATTACCCCACGTCACTAATTGACAATGGGATCCAACGCGCCCTAAAACTCAGCACACAGGAACTTAGACGCCCTAAACCTGTTACATCGAAACCCCATACTCTACCATACATCTCTACACACAACGCCCTCAGCAATGAAGCTTTTGACACCATCCTCCAGAACATTCCTGTATTTAAAAAAGGACCATAGAATGAACCAAATCCTCCTAACACACGAAATCATAAAGAGTAAAAGGCAACCCAAATCATTGAAAACCATCCTAACAAATGCCAAAGTACTGCCAACCACAACAACTAAACCCACAGTAAACAAATGCAATAGACCCAACTGTGGTATATGCATCAACCTAATAGAAGGTCCGGAATTCCTTTTTAAACAAGGACAACGTTTCACAGTAAAACACAACTTCACATGCGCATCAGAAAACCTAGTATATGTCTTAACTAGCTCGGGCTGTAATGAACACTACATAGGCCAAACTAAAAATAGCCTCCGCCAACGCATGACTGTCCACAGATCCCAAATAAAAATACAGGAATACAGAGAAATAGCACTTAGTGCACATATTGATACCTGTGCCGCACAACTTCATCCCAATTTTAGAATCTTTCCCCTCTACAAATTTAAAGACAATGCCACTCATACCCAGCGAATAACCATGGAATCCCACCTTATTAATAAATACAGACCACTTCTAAACACATCCCCCTAACACGAACCCACAACAAACACACTTACACCTGCACACACCCTACACACACTTTTACCCAGATATTAACACCATGACACACGCACGGGTGCAAAACATCCAACACCATTTTTTGGAAATGACTGTAAATATTGACTTCACACAAACACGTTGCTTCCCGATACAGGCACAAGGCCAGCAGAACTATAAATATTGAAAATTGTACCCACACACGCACACATATATACACGCTCGCGCGCCCCAACATACATAAACACACACACACACACACACACCACACACACACACACACACACACACACACACACACGCACACATACATATATATAGCTCTTCCTGTCCTAAACGAACTTACTTTTCCAGCTCAAATTCAGTCAAGCCGAAAATACATTCCTTAACTACGCGCTAAAAAGCTTTTCAAAATATCCACATGACGTCTACTGACCAGCCTGAACAATAAGAATTTTCAACAACGCTATTTTCAAAAACTCCATACACCACCCACATCAACATTCATTCTAAACATTCACGTGACCTCTCTATTATGACCACATTCACGTGACCTCTTTATTATGACCAATAAGACATTTTAGGCGCGATACTAGCCAAATTTTAACATCTCTGGAGCCTATTTTCTTACCCCAACACCAACTTCCATTCAAACATTCACGTGACCCCTTTATAATGACCAATCAAAATTGTATTGACCATTGTCCAAAACAAATTTTAGGCGCGAAACCAAGCAAATCTTAAACAACTCTGGAGCCTCTTTTTTCACATATAAGGGACAGCAAACCCAACATAAAGTCAGATAAGAGAAAAAAAATCAATCAGAAAGGAACTCTATCTCACTCAAAATATCTTTTGATAAGCATAACAAATGCGCAACCGGTAAAAAGAACTTTCACCTAATTAAATACACTCTCCCTTACTTAAATTATTTTGTCAGCATTTCTTCATTTCCTTTTTATATATATATATACATACATTCATATATATATATATATATGTGTGTGTAGATATATATGTATATCTATATACATATATATGTATTCATTTACTGGTTTCAATCATTTGACTGCAACCATGATAGAGCACCACCTTTTGTCCAATAAATCGACTCCAGGACTTATTCTTTGTAAGCTCAATACTTATTTTATCACTCTCTTTTGCCGAACTGCTCAGTTACAGGGACATAAACACACCAGCATCGGATGTCAAGCGATGGTGAGGGATAAACACAGACACACACACGCCAATGTATATATAAAGGGTAAAGACCCCCTTCGGTCATGAATGACCATGGGATTGCACCTAGAAAGTTACCCTCCTAGACACAAGTCCGGGCAAGGTTTTTTATGGAAGACCAGCAGTCGCCCATGCATACCAGCCTCCCCTCTCCACGCCACCAGTGTTATCCAAGGGAAAGACAAAGGTCGATACAGCTTGGCACCAGTGACGTCGCAACTCATTTCTACAGCTGAGTGAACTGGAGCAACGTGAAATAAAGTGCCTTGCTCAAGAACACAACACGCAGCCCGGTCCGGGATTCGATATATATATATATATATCTGTGACAGCTTCTTCCAGTTTCCGTCTGCCAAATCCACTCACAAGGCTTCGGCCGGCTCGAGGCTATAGTAGAATATACTTGCCCAAGGTGCCACGCAGTGAGACTGAACTCGGAACCTTGTGGTTGGGAAGCCAGCTTCTTACCACATGGCTATATGTTGTTTACTGTTGGTAACATCCTGTACCGATATATGCATATGTATATTTGTATATATATATATATATATATATATATATATATAGAAACACACACACATATATATATAATAGATATATAGAGAGAGAGAAAGAGAGAAGGAGTTCTATATAAACATGCACATATATGTACAATGAGTGTACACACGTACGTGTGGATGTATGTATATGTATGTGTGTTTGTGTAGTTATATGTTTGTACATACATATAAATATACAAACGTATACACATATACAGAGACAAAGCTCAGTAGAAGCATTCACACATATAACTTCGTACATACTTTCTACATTTACATCCTATCTTCGTTACAATTCACACATTTCGCTGTCACAATTTTAATTCATATGTCACTCTAGGACATATAATTTGTATACGTCACTGTCACACGCCACTTCAATTGGCTCCTCTCTGCCGAGGTTGTGACTTTAATTTCTATATGTACCCACCTCATCACCTCTTTGTTTCGGATATTTTAATTTCTGACACTTATTACACAAAATTTTTTACACGCATCTTACTTTACAACCACTATTTTTAAATAGACTTTATTTTTTTTTACTGTGGAAAGGAAAAAGAGACTAACATCGTTGTGGCGGTGGTGGTGGTAATGGTGCTGGTGCTGGTGGTCGTCGTGATCATCATCATCATTGTCATCATCATCATCATCATCATCATCATCGTCATCGTCGTCGTCATTATCATCGTCGTCGTCGTCGTCGTCATTATCATCGTCGTCGTCGTCATTATCATCATCGTCGTCGTCATCGTCATCACATCATCATCATCGCCATCACCCTCATCATCGTCGTCGTCGTCGTCATTATCATCATCATTGTCGTCATAGTCATCGCATCATCGCCATCGCCATCACCCTCATCGTCGTCGTTATTATCATCATCATCATCACCATCGTCGTCGTCACCATCATCATCAGCAACAGCATCATCATCGTTTTCATCATAAAGAATTCATTCGGATATTATACGAGTATGCTGCGTCAAAATCGCAGAAAGTGGTTTGAATACGAAGCGGGGGCTATGTTTGAATATGTTTGCATATGAGAATTACAGAATCTTGCGGAATTTCCAAGCAAAAAAATTGACCTCCTATGGGACCAACAAGACCGAATATGATTATGAATACACAAACAGTGTAAGATTCTACAATTCACTGATAGTAAAGACGATCTCTAAGAAATTGAAAACATCGAGAAATATCAGGATCTAGCAAGGGAGCTGAAGAGACTGTGGGAGACTAAATCAACAGTTTTCCCTGAGATAATTTGTCTAAAAATATCTTATCTATCGACCGCAAAAGGATGGAAGTCAAAGTTTTCATCGGTGGGATGTCTCTTCCAGTTTGTCCATCTGTGAAATGTATCCGTATCTGCGCATGCATTTGCGTTTGTATTTGTGTGTGTGACTATGTCTTTGGCATGTGTATAGTGTCTTCTCTGCGTCTTTACGGGTTTGCATTTGACACTGTTTGTATTCCTGTTTCATTTTTTTGCATTTGTCCTATTCCACCCATCTCCACAACCTGACGACTGCTGGGAGTATAGGAAAAGAAAAACAAAGGCATACAATGAGTGTAATATACAACCCTTGTCCTGTTTATTCACAAGATTAAATAGATAGGACAAGACCGGAAAGAAGAGGAGAGACGAAGAAAAGATAGCCATTGAAGAGGTCGCAGAATGTGTGGCGAAAGAACTCTGGAAAATAAACTAATAGTAATAATAAAGCTATTATTACTAAAGGCAGCGAGCTGGCGAATCGTTAGCACGCCGGGCAAAATGCTTAGCAGTATTTCGTCTGCCGTTACGTTCTGAGTTCAAATTCCCGGAGGTCGACTTTGCCTTTCATCCTTTTGGGGTTGATAAATTAAGTACCAGTTACGTACTCGAGTCAATGTAATCGACTTAGGTGAAACTCCTTTACTGTTCAAATCTTAAGAAGCCTGCCAAAAATTCTTGCAGTTCCAAGCAATGTTGATGTTTGTAGATGTTCTACCTTCACACTCGCACCGATCTTTTTCAGCCATGTTGGTAGTTGAGTACTGATACTTCCAAGTGCGCCAATTACTATTAGTATCACGACTGGTATCACATTGACCCTGTTGTCACTGTGGCATTGCTATGTCGATAATGATGCATATTCTTTCTTTTTTATTCACCATAACAATGTCCAGTTTCCTATGTCTGGTCAGGTGATCGTACTGGATCATTAGATTTTGCAGTTCTTATTTACGGTTACTCGTTCTGGGGTTTTTTCATACCACGTCTTTGCTGTTCGTAGGCCGTGATTTCCACAGAACTCCCAATGGATCATTCTTGTCACATTGTCATGACGTCATTTGTATTCGCATTGTGCCGATTTCGGGCATTCGCTAACGATGTGTTATGCTGTTTCACCCTTCTCACCACACATTCTGCATTTGTCGCTATCGGTAGTGTTGTCAATTCTGCACTTCATATAATTGGTCCTTAACGCTTGTCTTGAGCTGCGCATATGAGTGCTTCTGTCTCTATCTTCAGTTCACTCCTCTTCATCCATAATCACGGGTCCTGTGTATCTGTCTTGGCGTTCACATCTCTTGCAAACTAACCGTACATGTTTTCCTTCCATGCTTTTTCTTTTTTTTTTTTCTTCATTTCTTGTTTAAATTTTTCTTTAGTTACACAATTTTCAGTTTTGATGACGCTGGCCTTCGTCGTGTGTTTCAACAGTGGCTCCACGGCATTTATTATCATTATTATTATTATTATTATTATTATTATTATTATTATTATTATTATTATTATTATATATTTTTTTATATTACTATTATTATTATTATTATTATTATTATTATATTATTATATTATTATTATATTATTATTATTATTATTATTATTATTATTATTATTATTATTAGCACCATTCCCGCAGTTACCATTACGCTCATCACCAGCACCAACATGATTTCTATCAAAATAGTGCTCGTCTATAATTCTATGCAATTAATCACACAATGTCAATTCACTTTGTTCTTTAAGATTAAAATAAAAATAATGTATATGATTAATGAACATATATTTGAGACTTGCAGACATTTATGATGTCAGAGGTTTACTTTCCACTCTCTAACAACCGAGTAATAGACGCGAGATAAATTTCTTGCACATCGGACACTCTTCCATTGTATATACCGATACATCTGGCGGATTTACACTATCTGATGAATTTAATGCATGTAATACACATATACTGAAACGTCACGATGAACATGTTGTGTTGTAGGGATCACGAGTATCTGAATTAAAGACCTATCAGCTAATACGCCAATGTTTTCTCAACTAGACCAAAAGTTTCAGTTTTCTTGCTTGTGTCTAATTGTTTTTAATTATTTCGTTCAAAGAGCTTGACTAGTCTCAATCGTAGGCTATGCACAATCATGATCAAGATTCTTCCCAGTTTGATCGAACCCTATAACTCATGATTACGAAGCAATGTTCTTAAACTTTCGGCCCTACCTGCATCCAATTTAATGCATATTCGCAGACCCATATAAACATCACTTCGACAGGCACACACTTTATATCTAAGAAAACAAATAACATCCTTTCTACTGCAGGTGTAAGGCCTGGCAGTTTGGGCGAAGGGGTTAGTCGATTACAGTGATCAACTGGTACAATTTCATCGTGGAGGCACATGGCCTAGTGGCTAGAGCTGCAGACTCGCGGTCGAGGGATCGCGGGTTCGAATCTCAGACCGGGCGATGTGTGTATTTATGAGCGAAACACCTAAGCTCCACGCGGCTCCAGCAGAAGGTAATGGCGAACTTCTGCTGACTCTTTCGCCACAACTTTTTCTCACTCTTTCCTCCTGCATCTTGCAGCTCACCTGCGACGGACCGGCGTCCCGTCCAGGTGGGGAACCTATACGCCAAGGAAACCGGGAAACCGGCCCTAATCAGCCAAGCGTGGCGTGAGAATGAACAAACAATAACAATTTCATCGACCTCGAAAGGATGAAAGGTAAAGTCGATCTCTACGGTGTTTGAACTCAGAATGCAAAGAAAAACGACATGCTACTATGCATTTTGTCTGGCGTGCTAAAGCTTTCTTGATAATAACAATAATAATAATGGTTTCAAATTTTGACACAAGGCCAGCAAGTTCGTGGGAGGGGGAAATTCGATTACATTGACCCCAGTACTCAATGTTAGTTATTTTATCGAACCAGAAATGATAAAAGTGGACATCGGTAGCATTTGAACTCAGAACTTAAAGACCGACGAAATACCACTAAGCATTGGCAAAATGTTTTATGTTACTTGAAAGAGAATTTTGTGAACTACAAGATAGTGTTTTGATTTTAATATTTTATTAATCTTTTGCATTTAATCCAGTAGTTAAACCCACCGAAGTTGCTCGTGAGATTTGTGCTGTGTATGGAGAAGAAGCAATGCCTCAGAGTACCGCCCACCGTTGGTTTGCGTGCTTCAAAAATGGGAATGTTGATTTCAAGGACGGATCATACACCGGTCGACCAATTGAGTTCAATGAATAGCGATTGAATTAACTTCATGAAAATCCACGTCAAACCACCAGAGAATTGGCGGAGCAGATGGATTGGGATAAAAAAACCTGCGGCGCACCACTTTCACTCAATGGTCATGGTTCATCGAACTCAGTTAGTTGAACAGTGTGTGGTCTGTCCTTGAGGTTGAAATTCCCATTTTTGAAGCGCGAAAACTAATGGCGGGTGATACTTTAAGACATACACAGTACAAATCTCCATACACAGGACAAATCCAACGAGCAGGTTCGATCGGCTTAACACCTCGATTAAATGCAAAAAGTAAATGGTGTCGAAAATGCTCAGTTTTGTCCACTTGGCATTTCATTTTAATGATCTAAAAATATACAAAAACCAATAAAATTGTGATTTAATTTCAAATCTCACCTTTCTCAAAATTGAGAAAGTTTTACGTAATGAATACATTTTCAGTTATATATTACATAAACATGAAATGGACATACTGAATGATTTCAAAATATCCCTATTTAGTTTGACTTCATCATTAGAAGTTAAACGACTTGACGACAGTCCAAAATATTCGGTCTTGACTCCACTTATGCGGATACTCTATCAACGATTTGGAGTAGTTTGTTAGATTTGACTCTAACCGAAATTCTGCTACCGTACACATATATACATGTGCGTGTATCTGTGTGTGTGTGTGTGTGTGTGTGTGTACATAAATGTCGAACGATGACAATGAGTGCTCAACACCACATTGGTGGATAGAATTTCTTTAATTTTGTATTAAGGCTACCATTGGTTTCATGTTAAAAAGAAATAGAAAAGTCTCTTAATATCTTAACAATTTTTCAAACCAACCACATGGAGAAATGGTGTTCGTCTCCATTATGGATAAACACAAATACACACACCACTAATAATCTGTTTGTTTAAAATCTACTTCTAGATCCACCTATGTTTTATTTATTTCTATTTCTTTTATTATAAATCTAGACTTGCGGCTTCAGAAATGGAAAGTAAAACGAATAAGGAAATAAAGGATCATTGTTAATAATGGTTCTTATTCCTGTTCTATATTGTTCTCATTTAAAGCCAATATTTCCTCATAAAATTCTAATGTGAGACAATTGATAGAAGAACCAACAGATTTTTAATTGAAAAACTTGTCGAAATAAGAAAAAAACTTGCCATAAGGAGGCAGATGGGTTTCAAATAAATAAAAAAGTTTGTAACACAATGAAACAAAACGAAATAAAACATTGTATCAACAACGATGACAACAGAGACATCAAACCATGCTAATGATTCTATTTCCTCAAAGTTTAAGGGCTGTCTCTTGGGGCAGCCGCAATTTCCTTTATTTCACAAGCTTTTTTTCCATTTTCCCTTTCTTTGTCATCGTTGTTGTTATTTTCTGTGTAGTTGTTGCTATTGATATCGTCCATTTTAATGTTGTAGTTGTAGATTTTGTTGTTGCTGTAACCGTTATTGTCATTGTTGTCGGGGGTTTTTTTGCCCCCGTTTTTCTTTATTAGTTACTTTTGTCTTTTGTTTTTAGTCAAGCTGTTCACATTTTGTTTTTCTTTTTCCTAATTTATATATATATATATTATATATATATATATATATATATATATTATATATATATATATATATATACATATATAAAATTATATTTACGAGGTTCAAGTATGTTTCACTTCCTGCTTTTCATTATTTGTTTTCTTTGTTTCTTCGTTTATTTATTTGTTTACTTAAAGTTATCTCCACAACAATTTCTAACCCCCACCCCCGCCCCCACCCCGCTCCCCCACCCCGCTCCCCCACCCCACACTTTTTTTTACTATATTATTTTATGGTTGACTTTTATCCTTTTCTTTTCTTCTGTCTTTTTATATCTCTTTTTTTATTTTTGTCCTCTTCTAGTCTATCGTTTTCTTATCCCTTTTACATCCTCCACGCTCTCTCTCTCTCTCTCTCTCTCTCTCTCTCTCTCTCTCTCTCTCTCTCTCTCCTTTCTCCCTGGACTCACAGCTTCTCCTTCCCTCAGTCTTTATATTTCAATTATATTTCACTCTGCTTCTTCTGTTTAGTCTTTGTTATTGGCTTAAAATAATACGTTTTTTTTTTTGGTTTTTTTTTTGCTTTACCAACCCCTCTCTGCCTCTTTCTCCTCACCTCCTTCTTTCCTTCTTCACTTTCACTTTTCCTTTTCCTTCCTATCCTGTTCTTTGCTTCCCCTCCTCCTCCTGTTACTATTTTTCTTCATTTTTCCAACTAGTTCTGCAATATCAATAATATTTATTATATATTTGTTTCATTGTTTTTTTTTTGTTTTTTACAACGGTGCAACTATTGTTGTTAGTGAAAACCAGAGGGAAGGGAGGTAACCCACCACCCTCTATCCAATGACCAACAGAGCATGCAGAGGTGGCCACCTATTGTTTCATCCTCCTCCTCTCCCTCATCATCACAAACGCCACAATTATCTCCGTCACAGAGACCATCACTATCCTTATCGCAATCAACTTCACATTTTTTTTTTGTTGCCCTTTATATAATTTGTATTTTTATTTTCCGCCATTCCAATCACGCCCAAATACTCAGACAATACATTACAAACAAACGCACCCCCTCACAAATTCATGCGAACACTAACCTGTGTGTTTGTATGCGTGTGTATAACTGTTAAATTAAGGTTATTTAAGTTAGTTACAGAATGAACAACGAAGCATTTAGTAATGAGATCACTCAATAAGGAGAGTAGAGTCAAATTTATTGCGAATTCCGTGTTGACGAGGACTTCAAGTTTCACCTAACGGCATAGTCACCCAAGGGTTGAATACAGAATGAAAGCTATCATTAAATTAAGCTCACAGACAGCGAGCTGGCAGAATCGTCAGCGCGTTTGGGTACAATACTGTAAGTTATTTATTCCAGTTCGTTTCACCTAACGACATAATCGCCCATGGTTTGAAAATAGAATGATGCATAACTTACACATGCGCGCACACACACATGCACGAGTGAGTGGGCAGGTGAAAGAAAAACCACTTAACACATTTACTAGGAGTTACATATAGATTTACAGGTAAATGTAAATTTACATGTAACATTATTGCATTGTGAAAATGTACGTCGCGTGGAGCCGAAACAAACAGTTTCAAATAATAATCCTGTCTTCTATAGGCACAAGACCTGAAATTTGGTAGAGGAAGAAAGTCGATTATATCGATCCAAGAGCTCAACTGGTACTTATTTCATCAAACTCGAAAGAATGAATGGTAAAGTCGACCTCGGCGGAATTTGAACTCAGAACGTAGCGGCAGACGAAATAACGGATGAAATGCTTAGCGGTATTTCGTCAGCCGCTACGTTCTGAGTCCAAATTCCGCCGAGGTCGACTTTGCCTTTCATCCTTTCGGGATCGATTAAATAAGTACCAGTTACGTACTAGGGTCGATGTAATCGACTGAATCCCTTCTCTCCCACCCACAAAAATTTGAGGCCTTGTGCTTCCAGTAGAAAGGATTTATTAAAGTTGAATAAGTGTGACACAATGACATTCACATTTATTATATTAAATGTGTTTAATTTGGGGGAAACTTTATTTCAATTAAAGTGTATTTTATATGTGTATGTAATAAAGAAAGCAAAAACTGATACGGTTCAGTATGTTGGCGACAGGAATTTCTGTCATAGACATGATTGAACAAAGTTCGACATCATCTCCCTCTTTCTCACCCTTTTATTATTACTCCCACTGTCACCATCAACACTACTACTTTTAATAAAACATCATCAGCTATCCCTAAATTTCTTTGTCTCTCTTTGTCTCCATCTCTCTTTCTCTCTCTCTCTCTCTCTCTCTCTCTCTCTGTCTTCGCCACCGCCCTTCACCGTCTCTATGCCTGCT
>NW_021834944.1:42500-45056 GCF_006345805.1 Octopus sinensis | reverse complement strand
TTTTCCAAAGGAATTTTGTCCATTCTTCAGCTACACAGTTTTCAGTATTGTAGTGATGATAGTGAGGATATCGACTCCTTACTTTTTTTTCTAAAATGCACCATAAATGTTCAATAATATTAAGATGTGGGGACTGTGGTGACCAGATAAGATGTTCAACTTCACTAGAATGTTCCTCATGCAATTCAGTAACACCTTTAGTTGTGTGAATTGGTGCATTATCATCCCGAAAGATTGCGTTTCCCTCCAGAAACAGTTCCGCAACCATAGGATGAATTTGATCAGATAAAATGCTTAAATAGTCTTGACTATTCATTCTGCCATGAAGGGAAACCATTGGGCTGGAGGATTTCCAAGATACAGCCCCCACCCCAGATCATCACAGATCCTCCTCTATGTTTAACAGTTGTAAGAAGGCAGTCTGGGTCAAATGCTCCTTTTGGCTGTCTCCACATATATACTTGGCTGGTGGTTGTACATAAGGTAAAGGATGACTCGTTCGAGAAAATAACATTCTTCCACTGCTCTAGGGACCAATTCGGTAGGTTTTTACTCCACTCTAAACGCTTTGCAACGTTCGTTTTTGAAGGTAGTGGTTTTCTGATTGCAGCCCACCCCCGTGACATCTGGCTTTATGCAGCTCCCAGCAAACAATTTTTGTGGAAACTGGTTCTTGAGGTGGTCATTAAGCTCTGCAGTAATTGTGGGAGCTGTGATCCTTTCTATCAATTTGCGTAAGAGTCCGACGGTCCCTATCTGAAAGTTTTGATTTTCTTCCGGAGTTTTGTTTCGATGAAGAGGTTTTTTTCCCTCTTTCTCAAAGGCTGTCATTACTTTCAAGTCAGTACTTCTTGATACATACATACATATACATACATACATACATACATACATATATATATATATATATATATATATATATATATATATATATATTCTTTTACTTGTTTCAGTTATTTTGACTGCGGCCATGATGGAGCACAACCGCCTTTAGTCGAACAAATCGATCTCACGATTATTCTTTGTAAACCTAGTATTTATTCTATCGGTCCTCTTTTTGCCTAACCACTAAGTTACGGCGAGTAAACACACCAACGTTAGTTGTCAAGCGATGGTGGGGAACAAACACAGACACAAATATATATGTGTGTGTGTGTGTGTGTGGATATATATATATATATATATATATATATATATGGTGTATGTGTGCATGATTATATATGCATGCGTGTGTATGTGTATGTTTGTGCGTATATATAGATATGTGTATATGTATGCATATTTCACTCACTCACTCTCTCTCTCTCTCTCTCTCTCTCTCTCTCTCCTTCTTTCTGTGTGTGTGTGTGTATCGTCGTCGCGCTCCGTCGGTTACGACGACGAGGGTTCCAGTTGATCCGATCAACGGAACAGCCCGCTCGTGAAATTAACATGCAAATGGCTGAGCACTCCACAGACACGTGTGCCCTTAACGTAGTTCTCGGGGTGATTCGGCGAGACACAGAGTGTAACAAGGCTGGCTATTTGAAATACAGGTACAAGAGGAACAGGAAGAAAGAGTGAGAGAAAGTTGTGATGAAAGAATACAGCAGGGTTCGCCAACACATCTACCGTAGACTCGTGGAGCTTTTCGTCCGGTCTGGGAATCGAAACTGCGATCCTACGACCGCGTGTCCGCTGCCCTAACACTGGGCCATTGCGTTGTGTGTGTGTGTGTGTGTGTGTGTGTGTGTGTGTGTCTATGTCTGTGTGTGTGTATGTATATATATATATATATATATATATATATATATATATAATGTACTATTGATAAATATTTGAGTTTGTGTGTGTAGATATATGTGTTTACATGTGTGAATGTATGTGAGTTACATGACATTTAAGAAATACAGGAGAAAAATCGAAAATTGGCAAAGATCTAGAAATATTTCTGAAAAAAAAAACAACATATTTGCCGAAACATAAATACAGACACACACACACAATCACACCGCAACCACAAACGCCATTATGCACATGATTATCACAACCACCACCAACATCACCGGCACTACCACCACCACCACCACCACCACCATCATCATCATCCGCATGATCAGAACGTAGTGAGAAATGAAACGCCTAGCATCTCTCCCACCGACCCATCGAAAGGAAGCCCTTGTTTCCTGAGCCAAAATATAATACAGCATTTTACAGTAGCTAAAGAGGAAGCTGAATGTTCGAAATGTTCACAGCTGAGCGCATCTTTTATTGCTTACCTCCAAACACTAAATCTCCGATTTCATGCATCGAGCATGCATGAAATCTTAACTACATTTCATTTGCCGCTAATTAATGCAGTTCCTTCAGTTATCCAAAGATTAAATTAACACAAATTGACTGGAAACAATATTGATTACATCATAAAAGTACACAGAATATGTAAATAATTGTATCAAGTTTACGGGAGAAATTTGCCAGGAAACAGACGTAAATCGAATTCAAAATGTTTGTCGTTTTACTTAGTTTGTACATTGATGACTGCAAGAATTCCTTGGCGAAATGAAAGCATTCAAG
>NW_021834944.1:25000-40000 GCF_006345805.1 Octopus sinensis | reverse complement strand
TTGAGACGTAGAACCAGAGGGTGGATCTGAGTTCTGCGTTCGAGGCACATCAATGAGCAGAAGCGTAGAAAACGTTGTAATGTTATTACAATTCTTACAAGAATAGAAATCACATTTTTGGTATCGTATTCGTTCAGTTTCATACTGGGAAGCACTCCGTCGGTTACGACGATGAGGGTTCCGGTTGATCTGAATCAACGGAACAGCCTGCTCGTGAAATTAACGTGTAAGTGGCTGAGCACTCCACAGACACGTGCACCCTTAACGTAGTTCTCGGGGATATTCAGCGTGACACAGAGAGTGACAAGGCCGGCCCCTTGAAATACAGGTACAACAGAAACAGGAAGTAAGAGTGAGAGAAAGTTGTGGTGAAAGAGTACAGCAGGGATCACCACCCACCCCTGCCGGAGCCTCGTGAAGCTCTTAGGTGTTTTCGCTCAATAAACACTCACAACGCCCGGTCTGGGAATCGAAACCGCGATCCTATGACCGCGAGTCCGCTGCCCTAACCACTGGGCCATTGCGCCTCCACAGTTTCATACTAACACCCACACGAACATGGGTTCGATCCCCACGTTTCGATTCCTCTCAAAATCTACGCTGTGCCAAACCATTCCATCACATCAGGAAACACAACGGCTAATCCTTTCTTTCAAAACCATCATTCTTCTGATATGTTTTTTTCTGCAGCATTTGTGTTGCAGTATTTCAAGCGTATCAGTAACGGTTTTAATCACTCAACCCTGTCTGAAATTTAATCTGGCGCTCGATTTAATTAGCTCTCAGTAACGGACTCGTTGAATGAGCATTGATTAAAACTGGTCTTATAACAAAACGGGAGGTTTGCGCAGCAGTCTATGTAAGGTACCCAGACTGATTATAAAACAAAGATAAAACCTGTGAAAAGCGAATTAACTTCTCAAGATCCAGCGCTAACCATATCTTAAGGAATGCAACCACCCGGATTAACAAACCCAATGAAACGCTGGAGTGGAATAATTAGCATTATACCGGTCCGAGCGGTGCGTCGAGTTCTTGAGCAAAATGTAATTCTTTATTTCTAAGACGAAGAATTTTTATATTATGCATTTCATCTTGGTCGTTTCTTTCACTGCGTTTTGGATGTATAAGCTCCATCCTCTTTGAAATGTCCAGTGATTCAGCTTTGAACCGAACTCAGAATCTCTAGGTAACTGCAATGCATTTCAGCACCTTTATCCACTACGTTATGCCCGCGGGCAGTGTCAGAGCGTATTGTTAAGGCTTATAAACCTCCACTGATGTCATATGTCAGCTCCGTTCCGATCGGTTCAAATACAATTCTATATTTCTGAAACGAGCAAGTTTTATGTTATCTGTTAGTCGATCGTTGCTCCGACTCATACACAACTTCCTTTCATGTTGGTCCAATCCGCTCAACTATAAATGTGTAACCCTGCGAGGAACGAGCGTCCAGTTCATGGGGAAGTGTTGTGATCTCGGTCTCTTATTCGCCGTAGAAAGCGAGTAAAGGGGCCATATGAATCCTAAGACTTGTGACAATAATGTCAAATGGTTTACTCATTTTTCTGTTTTTTTTTACGGTACCGGGTGCGGATCTTTGTGGTTTTCGTATGATATATTAAAAGGATTTTTAATGTTTCATATAGATGTAATTTTTGACGCTGAATCCGAATTTGTTATTAATTTATTCCAGAGAAATTTTGCAAACATGTTACAGGTGTTCAAAAATTTGATAATTTTCGGAATTTTCAGCCAATGAAAACCCCAAAGATACCCGGGTTCGTAACAACAGCCAAATATCGAGGAGGGTGGGAAGAACTGGTAAACGTTTTCAGGCGCAGGAGTGGCTGTGTGGTAAGTAGCTTGCTTACCTCACTACAGAAGAGTTCGCGTTTTTTCACGCTGTTTGGAAGTCACGTCGTTCTACGTGAAATATTGAAAACTTGAAGAACGACTACAGGTAAGGCGTTTGGTTTTTTTTTGGAGCTTAGTGGAGTTTGTTGGTTTGTATTTAATAATTTTTGACGAGCAAGGATCTCTACTGGTAGACATTTGCCTGCCTGTGGTCCTGTGAAAAGACTCACTTTGCAGTGAGAATTGTGTTTTTGGGACGCGTATTCTCTCCGGAAAAGATTTTGTTTGTGAAAATTGTCTTTTGTTCCCTTTTTAACAGTCTATGTTTTTACAACAACAACATTTAACTTTATTGGAAAACTGTATTTCAAGTGTTCACATGAAGTGAAAATTTTTTCTTATTGTGAGAAGTATAGTTTAGTGACTATCCTGCCACCAAAAGTCGTTCGCTGTTTGTAAATAGTATGTGTTTTACAACTACGTTGGAACGTTGTATTCAAGTGGAGCAGTCCAGGTTCGAATTGGAGTACCATAATGGCTTGGAGTACATGAATGCCCAGAAGATTTTTTGCTGTGTTTTCCTTTAACTATTGTTTTTTTCTTCTATTGTGACTATTTTCTTTCTTCTTCCCTTTTGTTTTCTTTTGAATTCTCTCTTTCCTTTTTTGTGAACTATTGTTTTGGACATGGCAAAAAATACGGATAAGATTGTAGAGTGGGAGATTGTCCCACCTAAGGAGTGACCCAGACAGCAAGAGAAGAGTACGGTGGTGTTGCAAACGTATTCGAAGCTTCTCGACACCATTAACGTCTTCCCCAAGCAGATGATTGAGCAGGAGTTGGCAGAACATCTGGCAACCATTAAATATATATGTAGGGGAGTCAAACATGCAACGGTGTGGTTGCTGTTTGACACCCTAGAGGAGGCTCGCAGCTTTGAGAGCCAGTTCGTTGAGGGTAAAGAAATTTTGTTTCTTCCCACTAATTGTAGGAGAAAATTGACGAGGGCCTGGGTCTGTGGTTTGCCACCTGGAATTGAATCCCAGTGGATAGAGGATACTATCCGTCGGGGTCTGGGTGACAGCGGAGCCAGGCTCCTCAAAGTGAAAAATTCTTGCTGCGGCTGATTGGGTTGGGTCAAAAGCTGTTTTTACCCTGTGGACCCAATCAGCCATGAATCTAGTTATGCCAGATTTTTTTTTAAATGGCCGGGTGCAGGTACACGGTGATTCTTGAGGGTCGCCCCTCCAGGTATCATCGGTGCCTGGAGCCCGACCATATAAAGAAAAAACTGTCCTCAGGAACGGAGCAAAGTCCTTGAGCAGTCAATTGTGACCTCTGTGAAAGAGGGAACGAAGGCGGCTTAGGAGACAGAGGAGTTCTCAAGGAAGTGCCGAAAAAGAAAGAAGGTGGGCTACAATGGGTGCTCACCGACGGATCATGAGGATGAAGGAGGGGAGGTGAATCTCCCGGTCATGGAGGAGACGCACCATCCCTCAGTTGAGAGAAAAAAAGCGGAAAAGAAGAAGAAACGGGACATTGCCGGCAGTCGGTGACATAGCACCAGAATGTCTCGGAACCTTGCCGGTAGGAGTTGTGCCACCGGTAGGGGAAGATACACCGTTGGGGGAACTGTGCCGCCAACGGTAAAATTGACTACCTCGAACCCGGAGGAAGAGGAACTATTGGTCCTCTTCTACAGAGGCGGAGAGGTGGAAGAGGTGGTGGAAGGGTACCATAAGGGAGTACCTTTGGACTTCACACAGGATCTCGAATAGCCTCCGCAGATAGCTGTGGAGGTCATAACGGTGTCTGTGGGGTGTAGGCTGCGGGAACTCAAGGAGGAATGTCGCTTGTGGCCGGGCGACGCCGGCTCGGATCCCGCTTTGGTCTTGAATGAGGCGTGGGGAATGGTGGAGTATACGGGCACAAGCGATGACAGGGAGGAATAATGACAAGAGGTTGAAAAGCCTCAGTGTTACAATGTTTAATGTTTATTGCATGTTATTGTGTTTAAGAGGCGTAACGCCCCAATTCTTAAATGGGCCATTAGTCCAAAAATTTGTAAAACTGAAATAAGAGGTTCATTAGCTCGTTCTGTCTTTTTCTGTTGAAAGAAAGAAGAGAATACTGTTTAGAGAAGCAGAAAATCGGTGGGCGTTTTTTTGTCTTCTCCCATTAATATAATCCTTATCATTATTCACCTCATCAATGTCTTTGTCCAGCCCACAAGCTACTCTGTATCATATCTATGTGGCAAAAGTTTTGAAATAAAGTAGCTTGCTCACCAACCACATGGTTCCAGGTTCAGTCCCACAGCCTGGCTCCTTGGGTAAGTATCTTCTACTATAACCTCGGGCCGACCAAAGCCTTGTGAGTGGATTTGGTAGACGGAAACTGAAATATGTATATATGTGTGTATATATATATATATATATATATGTGTGTGTGTGTGTCTGTGTGTGTGTGTGTGTGTGTGTTTGTGTCTCTGGGTCTGTCCTCCCAACATCGCTTGACAACCGATGCTGGTGTGTTTACGTCCCCGTAACTTAATAGTTCGGCAAAAGAGACCGATAGAATAAGTACTAGGCTTCCAAAGAATAAGTCCCGGGATCCAGCATGGCCGCAGTCAAGTGACTGAAACAAGTAAAAGAAAGTAAAAGTCTTCAGGTGACCCAAAAGCTAAATGTTATGGGAACGACCAAATTGAATTACCACTTGTATTTTTTCTTATTTTATTTGTTTATTTTGCCTGTGTTTATCTCAACATTTTGTTAATCCCTCCACGAGGAAAAGCGATTCTTTGTTATTTGCAGGTGTTGTTAGAAATTAGGTGACTAAAACGGGATTTAGGGGGGGGGGAAATAGAAGAAAACAAAAGGGAAAACGATGTAAAAGAAGGTAAAAGTTTGGATCCAATCTGCAAGCTGTAACATTGGCACAGGCCTTATCAGACGCAAATATCTTTCGCAGCACGTTGTATATTTGTTCTAGATTATTCGGAAATATAATAGGAGTGAAAAGTGTGGGGAAGTTGACTTCTGTGACATCGGAGTGGGAAAGTGAAACCGGAATATACTGGCAAAATAAGATGATATGAGGATAGAGAGAGAGGGGGGGAGAGAGAGTAGGAGAGAGAGAGAGAAAGAAGGAGAGAAAGAGAAAGACAGAAAGATAGAGAAAGAGAGAAAAAACGAGAGGGTGAAAGAAAGAAAGCGAGAGAAACAAAGAGCGAACGGGAGAGAGAGAGAGTGCGAAAGAAGAAGAGAGAGAGAAAGAAAGAATAAGAGAGGAAGAATGAAAGAACGAGGGGGGAGAGAGAGAGAGAAAAAAAGGAAGAAAGAGAGAAAGAAAGAAGGAACGTGATGGAGAGTGAGAGAAAAAGGTGAGGGAGAGAAAGAAAGGAGAGTGGAAGAGGGAAAGAAAGAACGAGAGGGAGAGAGAAAGGAGAGAGGGAGATGAAGAAGGTGAGAGAAAGAAGGAGCGAGAGGGAGAGAGAGTAAAATGAGTGAGAGAGGGAGAGAGAAATAAAGGAGAGAGAGAGGGGGAGAGAAAAAGGAGAGAGAGGGAGAGAGAAAGAAAGAACGAGAGAAGGAGAGAGAAAGAAAGAACGAGAGAGAGAGATAGAAAGAAAGAACGAGAAGGAGAGAGATAGAAATGTAGGGGAAGAGGAAGAGTTAATGTGAAGATGAAAGAGAAGGAGCAGTGTGGAGATGTGTGTGTAGGTGAGAGGGTAAATGTGACGTGAGAGAGAGTTGAGAGGGGGAGGAGAAGCAGACAAGGAAAGACGGTGAGAAACGACGGTTAGAAAGAGAGAGAGGAAACGAGATCAAGGAGGAGGAGTGAGAGATATCATTAGAGTAGAGGAAGGAAGGGAAGATACTTGTAAAGCAAAGGACATGTGTGTGTGTGTGTGTGTGTGTGTGTGTGTTCTTCGTATTATAACGCTATAGTCCACCGTCGGATGCCCACAATATGTGTGTACGAGCGGCGATGGTGGGAGTTGAACGCGATTAAGATTAGAACCGAAAGCTATGTTGCTTAATTATCGCACGACGGGCGCATCCAATCATACTATATATATATATGTGTATATATATATAATATATATATATATATATATATATACATATATATTATATATATATGTATGTATATAGACATATACATACATGTATATAACTATATATATACACATATATGAATATACATACATCTATCTATATATATATACATATATATTTATATATATATACATATACATACATATATATATACATTTATATATATATATATACACACACATATATATATATACATATATATATACATACATATATATATACATCCATATATATACACACACATATATATATATACATATATATACATACATATACATCCATACATACATACATATACATCCATACATACATATACATTTATACATACATACATATACATCTATACATACATACATATACATCCATATATATATATATATATATATATACATACAAATATATACATATACAGTGTTCCCAACCCTTTAATTTAAATGAGTTTTCCACAGACCCCTTTTAATATGTTTATCCTTATATATATAATATATATATATATATATATATTATATATATATATATATATCAAATTCTGAATTCATTTCAACCCCCCCCGTACCACCTTTGTGGACCACCGCGGAACCCAGGTTGAGAGAACCTCTGATATATATGTGTATATATAATATATATATAATATATATATATATATAGTTGAAAAATGATTAGCGATTTATACAATCAAATTTTAATATATAAAAGATGGAGGTGGAAATAGCATAAAAATAAGTCCGAGACATTTCAATTTAAGAGGGAATTTAATAAACATATTTTAGAAAAGTCTGTGGGGGAGATATGTTCTTGCTCCCCAGGCAGAAGATAAACAGCTTTTTACTTCAAAATTTTTTATTGAAATTTATTTGATAAGATGAGATGAGATGAGATGAGATTTATGGGGTCCGGTAAAATTCTCTTTATATTTATATATAAAGAGAATTTTACGGGAATACGATAAATCTCATCTAATCTCATCTTAAAACCAGGCGTTGTGAATGTTTGTTGAACAAAAACTTCACGAGGTTCCGGCAGGTGGCGAACCCTGCTGTATTCTTTCGCCACAACTTTCTCTTACTCATTATTCCTTGTTTCTGTTGTACCTCCATTTCACGAGCAGGCTGTTCCGTTGATCCGATCAACTGGAACAGTTTTGATATGCTTATCTCTTCCTCTCACCTATATATATATATATATATATATATTAATAAAAGGAATTCCAACTTGTCTGATTTTCACATTTTATTTACAATCTTATAATGATATATTATAAGATAATATATTATAATTGAATAAAATAAAATGAAATAGTAGAATGTTAAATGTTCATTCTGATTGAACTAGTACTTTCATGCATTGAATTCTGCAATCTTCGGGTTCATGTAGTAGTGGTGACAGTCATGCTTCACAATATTTGACTGTAGCAAGATGATTGATTCTGTGCTATAAATACAGCTGGGTAGGCTCCAGAGTGCTAGGGTTTGCAAACTGTATTCTGACCAATCAGTGTGTAGTATCACTCAATTACTTAAGCTGATTGGTTGGTTGAGCTGATTGGTTTAGGCATCACGCTTTGTTGGACAGAGATATCTCAAAAGAAGAAAGCAGATCAAGAAAGTTTTGGCAGCGGAAACAATTATTTGTCGACAAATATGCTACAAATTACGGTAAAGACACCAGATCTCCGAGAAATAGCATTAAAAGTGGACAACCTCACCAACGCAACATACACCAGAACACGTGGCAACATGAACACCCGTTTCACCACGAATCGAAGACGAACTACGGTAAGAACTCTTCCCTTTTTGTATGCAAACACCCTAATGCACACAACATGAACAAAAAGCACAAACAAAATAGATATTGTTTTGAACAGACCATTAGCAGTAGAAATAACAGGAGATCATTTTCAAGACCTCAACAGAGATTACCCACAAGAAACTGGACAAAAAACCGATCTAGATCTAGAAGTAAACCCAGATCATTTCTCCAGGTGGTTAAAAACAATGCTAACAAGAAATTGAAAAGTAGCATACATAATACCAAAAACAAACAAAAGAAGACATAACGAAACCAAGTAAAGTACCACAACCAAAACGCAAAATTCATCAAGCAAACATCAACAGGAATATAAATCATAAACAGAAAAAAATCCATTTTTTACGTCAGGACAACAAACACCGGAGAAAGAAAAAATCCAAGAGGAAACATACCCCAAACAACTGAACGTATAGATCCTAAAATAATTAATTTATCAAAAAGAGATCTTGACAATGATGAAATCCAACTTCTGTCAAAAGGACTGAAATTCACACCTACACCAACAGCCAACCACCAAGAATTAAAGGAGGATATTCAAAATTCTGTCGAAAATTACGACTTGTAGAATTCTTCGCTAACAAAAGTATGAGATTGATGAATCCCTAGTAAGGAATAAATCAAATTTCACCCCACCAAAAGGAAGAAATAACTACCTTGACCAATACATTGATATCCTGTCTAAATTTCCCCTTAGACGCAATACCAATGTTAGGCCAAACATTAGCAAATCAGAGATGTCTGCATGTAAACGTATACAAAACGATCAAACAATAATAATTAAACAAGCAGATAAAGGTGGTGCAATTGTTTTATGGATACCGAATACTATAAGGATTTGGTTGAAGACCAACTGAAGGATACAACCTTCTATTGTGAAATACCCCAAATATAGACCACCACATCATGAAAAAGATCAACACCTGATCTCAACACACCACAACTCACGTACGGATAATGAAAAAGACTACATCAATTTCGAACCAAAACCCAGCACTTCTACGGCTTACCAAAAATACACAAATCAAAATAATTCAACAGGCAGTAAAAGAACAAGAAAGTGAGTACATAAATTATTACATCCAAAAGACCTAAAACTTAGACCTATTATAGCTGGTCCAGCATGCCCTACACACCGTCTAAGCAATTTTATTGACATTGTTTTGAAACCACTATGTACTTACATACCCAGTTTCATCAGGGATGACATCGACTTCCTGTCCCATCTTCTCAAAACAACAGAAACAAATTCAGTTTTACTAAGTTTTGATGTGGTAAGCCTCTACACCAATATTCCACACGATTTAGGAATAAAGGCGATTAAATACTGATTAGAAAAACATAGAGAAGTGATTCTCAGCAGATTCACAGTGCCATTTATATTAGACACAGTCAAACTTATTCTAGAAAATAACACATTCTTCTTCAATGGAAAGAATTACATCCAAATTAGAGGCACGGCGATGGGAACGAGGTTTGCTCCCGTTTACGCCAACTCTGTAATGGGATACTTAGAACAACAACTCTACCAAGAGGTGGAGGTAAACTATGGCACTGGATTTAGAAAGTATATTGAAAAGGCGTGGAAGAGATACTTAGACGACTGCTTCATAATCTGGACAGAATCTCTAAATACTCTGGAAGTGTTCAATATCCTCCTGAACAACCTATCTCTCCAATTTACAAAGGAGATGAATAGTACCAAATTACCATTCCTAGATATAATGGTAATTAAAAAAGACACCACCATCACCACAGATATATACTATAAACACACAGACACACATCAATACCTAAATTTTAAGTCGTGCCATCCACCACATACAAAACGTAACATCCCATACTGCCCAGCCAGAAGAATTTGTACCATTGTAGAAGATGCAAATATCAGGAACAAACGCCTAATAGAACTAAGAGAATTTTTGCTCAAACAAAAATACCCATCTCTACTTATAGAAAATGGCATACAGCGGGCTATAAAAATACCCATACAACAACTTAGGGCAACCCAAGGAAGAGGAAAACAAGAACAAGTCATACCATTCATAGTGACACACAACCCATGTCACCAGAATATCTTCAACATTGCCAAAGCAAACCTACCAATCATTGCCCAAAGTAATGAATTAAAAGACATAATCACGGATCGAGCTATGGTGTTTAGTAAAAGACAGCCTAAAAACTTGAAAACATTACTAACAAAGGCAAAATTTGACCTTAGCAACAAAGACCAAACATTCACGGTATCTAAATGCAATGATAGCCGATGTGGCACATGCCAATTCATACATACCGGTCAATATATAAACACAAAAACCGGGAAAATATTCACAAACGCGAATATGAACCGCAAAAGCAGAAATTTAATTTACTGCATCAAATGCCCAAATTGTGAAGAAATATATGTAGGTCAGACGGGAAACGCACTATCAGAACACTCACGTGTACACCGGCAACAGATTAGAGACCCAGAGGTCCGTCAGATACCTTTGAGTAACCACCTAGCAACATGTGGCCGGAAAATGTATATAATATTTCCGTTCTACAAATTACACAGCCCAGGTGAAATCGAGAGGAGAATCAGAGAAAAGAATTTTATTGATAAATTCGAACCCAAACTAAATAAGCAATAATAATAATACTTACTTCCACTGCTACGACCATGACCACTAAAAACAACAACAATACTAAAGGTGATCAAGATGAAGATAGCAGGAAAATTATCTTATTTAGGGTTAAAAGTTCTATTGCCACCACCATCACCACTAGCAACAATAATTAAGGTGCTGACAATGATAATGATGACAATTGAAATATAAAAATATAAAAATCTCTGACAAAGGATATTTACAACATTTCTAAAAATAACCCAACAATTGCTGCTTCGGCCAGGGTCAAGATACAGGACCCTTGACATGTCCAACAAAGCGTGATGCCTAAACCAATCAGCTCAACCAACCAATCAGCTTAAGTAATTGAGTGATACTACACACTGATTGGTCAGAATACAGTTTGCAAAACCTAGCACTCTGGAGCCTACCCAGCTGTATTTTTAGCACAGAATCAATCATCTTGCTACAGTCAAAAATTGTGAAGCATGACTGTCACCACTACTACATGAACCCGAAGATTGCAGAATTCAATGCATGAAAGTACTAGTTCAATCAGAATGAACATTTAACATTCTACTATTTCATTTTATTTTATTCAATTATAATATATTACCTTATAATATATCATTATAAGATTGTAAATAAAACGTGAAAATCAGACAAGGTTGGAATTCCTTTTATTAATATATTCTTCTATACACAATCACACACACCCATATATATATATATATATATATATATATAATATATATATATATATATATATATATATATATATCTAAAAGACAGGTGGTGTAGAAAACAAGCAGATGTATTAGTATAACGCTCAGGAATAGAAAAAGTGTTTTAACGTTTCAAGCCTACGCTCTTCTACAGAAATGGACACAGAAAAAACAAGGAGAGAAAAAAATGTGTGTAGTGCTAACGATCTATCATGGTGACTATATTAATATATATATAATATATATATATATATATTATATATATAATTAAAAAAATATACATGCATGCATACATATGAGGAGGTGCTGAAAAGTTCCTGAATTTTGGGTAAACAAAAGTATAAAAGGATCAGTTATTTATAGTTTTATTCAACATATCCCCCTCTCAGATTCACATACTTATTGCTGCAGTCCTGCAGTTTTTTCTAAGCCCTATAAAAGAACTCGGAAAGTTGAGCCACCGACCTGGCCTTTTGCGATAACCTGAAAGCCAGGAACTTTTCAGAAACCCGTCGTATATATTCTACACTAGCAGCTAAGCCAGTTTTCACCCGGTCGGTTTGGAGGATGTGGCTGTAAAACCTGTTCTGTGTAAGCATTCGACTTGTTTGGGCTCGCTTACGTTAAAAAACAATTTTAGAATGACTTTTTCTGTCAAAACGCTAAAAATAATTGACCAATAAAAAAACCCAACCCAGATTCAACCAAATCAGAAAAAGAAACTCAAATACTAAGCGAACAAAGATGAACCAACCTATTCTATTGCGCGCGCACACACACGCACACACAAACACACACACACACGCACACACAAACACACACACACGCACATACCCCCCTTTTACATACACACACATATATTCACACAGATTTGAAACGCTGTTTGATTTATTTTTTCAGCGTACAATTTTCATTATCCCACTACCAAGTATGAACTCACCCCTTCCTTCCTTCCTTATTTATCTATCACCCCTTCCTTTCTCATTCATAAACACATGAGTATTATTATAGTAGATTATCTCAGTAACCATGGGAGCTATGAAAAAAATACAAAGCCCAGCAACACCACCGGATCATTCTACACATCTGTTTTCGGGCAATTCCACCCAACCGTTTGACCGTGAATCCCAAGACAATAAAGAATCGCCCATGTCAAATTTATATATATAGATTACATTAACTACCTTTGTAAGCGAAACTGTGGGAGCGAATTTTTAACAATGGAGTATCGTTATTCGACAGGCTGTGAAACTGATCGGATCAACAGAAATCCTCGTCGCCGTAACCGACGAAGTGCCACGTATATATGTATGTATATTCATAAGGGGAGAATATTCACTGTTTCAGAGGCCTTTCTCTCGACTGCTCTACAACGCACCGACCCCTAACTGATGTGACAGCCTGCCTTCTAGATTGACTGACTAGTATTTGATTGTAATCATGTCCCTCATCTCTGTACATTCAGCGCCATTCGAATCGTGAAGTCATGCAGGTCTGACATAGCACAGAACTAAACGAATATCTGTCTCTCATCTATGTCACTTGCAATATATATTTGTCTCTGAGATGACGAGTCACTTATCATTACAGACATTAAACAAAAGAAAAACAAACAAAAATGAACAGCCGCAATCAGTCTAGAAAGATCCAGAGACGTCCTTTCTTGCACTAAACTCATTTCTCTTTTGTGTTTCCCTCACATTTCATCTTTTTTCTTTGATAGCACACCTCTTTCTTTCTTTCTTTCTTGTTTGTTGGAATATTTCTTTCTTTCTTTCTTTCTTTCTCTCTCTTTCTTTGTTATTTGTTGGAATATTTGTTTGCTCGTTTCTTTGTTTCTTTCATTCATTCTTTCTTCCATTCATTCATTCTTTCATTCCTCTCTTCCATCCTTCCTTATTTGCTTATTTCTTTCATCTTTCTTTTCTCCCCTTTGATGGTTTGTTTGTTTTTATTTCCCACCTCCATCCCCCCTCAGTCCCTCTATCTCTTCCTCCATCATTCTCCCCACCCACTCATTCTCCTTCTCTCCGTCTCTCTCTCTCTCTATCTCTCTCTCTCTCTCTCCCTCATTCTCTCTTTTATTTTCTCTCCATGGTAAATATCCACGACGGAAACAAAAAGGAGAACGTGTTGTCTCTCAGACCCTCTGAGACATTTTATTTCACCGAACTTTATCGAAATACTTTATTTATATATTATTGTTATTGTCATTATTGTTCTTATCGTTGTTGTTGTTTTTGTTATTGTTGTTGTTGTTGATATTGTATGGAAAGAAATTAGACGCCATGGGAAAGTTGGTAGACAAAGGAACCTCAGTAGTCCGATATATAAGTTCAGGTTGGGTCTGGCTGAGCTGTTCTGGGACCAATCTACGTCGGTTGCTGGGATCCAGTTCAGCAGCGGAGTTTCATAATAACGACAACACAGGCAGTAATATGTGTAAGTGTGTGAGGATAGGTAACAGGAGATGTTTGTGTCGGTTAAACAAGGATAATGATGTAGTAGGAGGAAGAGATAGGAGTAGAAGCGGCAATTTAAATGGAAGGTAGAAAGGAAATAGAGGGGGAAGAAGAGGAATATAATAGCAATAACTGTAAGACGTATTAGGAGAAGAGAAGTACATTTCGGACGGAAAAGGTAGGAATAAGTGAGGGAGGGGGAAAAAGAAGAAAAAAGATTATGAAGATAAGATAAGGAAAGATTTCATAAATTTAAATATATAAAAATATATAAATATATGAATGAAAGTGGAAGGAATCTAGAGGGGAAATAAATATGGCTTTCTTTATGGGTGGTCATCATGTTCTCTAATATATATATATTTACATATATACATATTTATATATACTTACACACACACACACACACACACACACACATATATATATATATGCGCGCGCATACACACCCATATGTATAAGTATTTGATATAATGTCAAGACTGTTGGATATGAAACGCGAGTAGAAGCCAAATATTTAGTTTAAGCAAATATCCGATAAGACTTAATATCCCGAATTGCGTATTCATTTAAAAACTGTAACTTTGGCGTATACACAGGTATATACAAATACAGGGTGGTCCAAAAGTCACCAGACCATTTTAAACTATAATAACAGTTTACAATTAATTTTTGGAAATTTCCTTTTTTTCTTCAGATTATTGAAACGTAATTCTTGGAAAATTATCATGGAGAAACTCACTACAGAGCATGAAGTAAAAGTAATCAAATTTTATCAAGCAAAATCAACGATCAATTGTGCTAACTTAAAGATCTTACATTCCTCATTTTCAGGTCAGACAACCACCATCTAAAAAAGCAGTACTCAACCTATTCCAGCGGTTTGAACAACAAGGGGGCTGTTATTGATTTATCCCGTATGGGAAGGCTACATTCAGGAAGGTCTCAGTATAACATTCATTGTGTACAGTGGAGCATTAAAGAAGACCCTTCAACACCGACCCGATGGTGGTCCCAGCAGCTGGTCATATCCCGAAGTTCTCTACAGAGGAGTTAAAGGATGCTGAATTTATTCCCATCTTTTTCTTTTCTACTATAGGCACAAAGCCCGAAATTTTTGAGGAGAGGGCTAGTCGATTAGATCGACCCCAGTACGTAACTGGTACTTAATTTATCGACACAAAAAAGATGAAAGGCAAAGTCAACCTCGGCGGAACTTGAACTCATAACGCAACGGCAGATGAAATACCTATTTCTTTACTACCCACAAGGAGCTAAACAGAGAGAGGACAAACAAGCACAGATAAACGGATTAAGTCGATTATATCGACTCCAGTGCGTAACTGGTACTTATTTAATCGCCCGAAAGGATGAAAGGCAAAGTCGACCTCGGTGGAATTTGAACTCAAAACGTAAC
>NW_021834944.1:0-10000 GCF_006345805.1 Octopus sinensis | reverse complement strand
GAACCAGCAATTTCAGGCGTTTCGCCTATAGTAAAAAGAATGAGTATTATTAAGTCGGAAGTGAGCTGACAGAATCATTAGCCCGCCGGATTCGATGATTAGCGTCATCTCTTCCGGCTTTACGTTCTGAATTCTCCACCTTGGTCAACTTTGCTGTTCATCCTTTCGAGGCCGATAAAATAAAGTACTAGTAAATTGTAAACCTCGAAGGAACTTGAGCTTAAAAGAAATACGGTTAGGCATATTGTCCGCCGCGTTAATGATTAGAGATAGTTTGTTGGTAGCGAGGACTGAAACACATTTAGGATAATACAAACACAAAAGACAATATGGATTTGTATATGTAATTAATCGTCCTCAAGAGGACGATTGGGATCACGTGGATGAGAAAGGCGCGATCCAGAGAGGAGTGGACAGCGTGCTGTGACCAGCGGTGTCAAATGGACGCCTGACGGACTGGTCGGTCAAAGTGATCAAGTGATATGTAATTAATAAGAATGCTTTTTGCTTGCGGCACAAGTCCAACAATTTTGTGGGAAGTGATGGCCGGTTCTGTCAACCTGAATATTTCATCGACCTCAATCATATTTCATCCATTCTGAAATGATTAAAGATAAAGTTGGTCTTCGGTTGTATTCGAACTCAAAACGGAAAGCGTATTTTGTCCGAAGCTTATACGATTTTGCCAGTGCACCGTCCCTACGATGATAATAATTGTATGAGAATACTAAGGATGTTTAGCATGAAATAATGGTGTTTGAAAGGTTCAAGGAATATTATCCTATAATCCAAATCTAATGAATCAAATCGAAAAATTAAGTTATTTAAATTAATTATCAAGTGTATAAATGTTTGTGAAAAAAATATTGGCAATTACGTCGTATGATTAATGTGGGGTGAGTGATTTGGTACCACGTCTAAGCAAACTGTCAGAGTTTTCCCAAAGCAACATCAGACAAGCTGTATCTCGCGTGACAGAAAGTAAACAAATACATCTAAAGACCGTATTACATTTGGGCAAAGTTAATACAAGAATGTGTAATTTGAATTTAATATTTAAAAAAAGAATCTATGAAAATGGAGTGTGTAAAACTTGATATCACAAAATCCAAATAAAACAAATGCTCGATAGAAAATTATGATAATTAGACTAAAGGACGAGATTTCATTCAAATTACACGAATATCCCGAAAACGGTAGAAATGGTGCAAAGAGGAATGTGTTTATACTCTTCCTCAGAAGCGAAACTATGATAATAGCTCGGAACTAAGCGGGATTGTGGCCCACCACAAACAAATGAACTTAAAGGGAAAACATATTCTCAAAGTTAAAAATTTCAGTCATTGAAAGAGAATATTTTAAGGAAATCGTAACAAAAACGCAAATAATGTATATAAACCGTATTTTTAAAGCATTGGGTGAGAGTATGTGTGACGACGACAGCTCTAACTTGTAAAAACAAACAAATTAAAAGTAAATAGCATAAAATACGAAAACTAAAGCCAAGAACGCCTTTAGAATACTTCCTCGTAAAAGTCGAACTTAAACAACATAGAATTATGAAATAAAGGAAAAATAATAAGATTTAAGAATGGGAAATCCTAAAAGTGAAAATTGTGAACATAATTAAAACGTAAGACCGAAAGTAATTAATGATTTAATTACTATAGATCTTCCTATTGACCAATGGACTGAAGAAAAAACTCCATATGGAAACAATTGGAGATAAAATAACAACGACAAAAAGTTTGCCATCAAAAGCTTAAAACAGACGCTGACATCAATAACAACACGCTAACCGAAATAATATAGAAGCATCCAGTGTAGTTATAGAGTAAGGGAGGTACTCTATCAGATCTAACCACATTGAAATATGTGATGATGATGATGATGATGATGATGATGATGATGATGATGATGATGAAGAGGAGGATAAGGATGATAGCAATCTCTCAAAGTCCGATGATGGTAGTCTCTGAATGGTTCTGCAAATTCCTTCTGAACAAACTGCACCCATGACTTGTTTGTAGCGATCAAATGTATGTGCTGTACATTAGTTCGCTCTCTCTCTCCATCAAATCGACGTTGTCTGAACAGGTCCAAGTGCAAGGTGTAGCACACTTCAGGTGTGGAAGTAATCGGAGAGCAATGTGAAAGAAATTGTTTTGTTCAAGAACACAACACACAAGAATCGAAACCACAGTCCTGCGATCGTGAATGCAACACTACAAACCACCAGCTCATGACCCCTCATTGAACTGAAAAAAAAAAACCTAACAAAGAATATGGAAAACAAACAAACAGAAAAAAATGTAGAAAATACGAAAAGAAAAAATCTCTTATTTTAATGAAATCAATAACGAAAAGACATTACAGAAAAACATGGGGAAAATATGAGAGAAATATATCATAACAAAAGGAAAAAAAGTGATCGAAATCAAAGAACACTTCAAAAATGAGATTTTGCTAATTCGCAGATTCTGTTGTTGCAAAAAACAACAACAGTGGTTCTTTGAACAAAACAAACAGTTCGAGTCCAACCAAAAACAATTTCACGAAACACTAAGTGAACGTAAAATATTGCGCAGAGTCAAAAGTTTTGCAATATTTTGGTAGCTTATAAGGCGGGAAACTAGCCAAATCGTTCGCACGCCGCCGGGCGAAATACTTAGCAGTATTTCGTCTGCCGCTACCTTCTGAGTTCAAATTCCGCCGAGGTCGACTTTGCCTTTCATCCTTTCGGGGTCGATTAAATAAGTACCAGTTACGCATTGGGGTCGATATAATCGACTTAATCGTTTGTCTGTCCTTGTTTGTCCCTTCTGTGTTTAGCCCCTTGTGGGTAGTAAAGAAATAGGTATTCGTCTACCGTTACGTTCTGAGTTCAAATTCCACCGAGGTCGACTTTGCCTTCCATCCTTCGGGGTCGATTAAATAAGTACCAGTTACGCATGGGTCGATATAATCGACTTAATCCGTTTGTATGTCCTTGTTTGTCCCTTCTGTGCTTAGCCCCTTGTGGGTAGTAAAGAAATAGGTATTTCGTCTACCGTTACGTTCTGAGTTCAAATTCCACCGAGGTCGACTTTGCCTTCCATCCTTTCGGGGTCGATTAAATAAGTACCAGTTACGCATTGGGGTCGATATAATCGACTTAATCCGTTTGTATGTCCTTGTTTGTCCCTTCTGTGCTTAGCCCCTTGTGGGTAGTAAAGAAATAGGTATTTCGTCTACCGTTACGTTCTGAGTTCAAATTCCACCGAGGTCGACTTTGCCTTCCATCCTTTCGGGGTCGATTAAATAAGTACCAGTTACGCATTGGGGTCGATATAATCGACTTAATCCGTTTGTATGTCCTTGTTTGTCCTCTCTGTGCTTAGCCCCTTGTGGGTAGTAAAGAAATAGGTATTTCGTCTGCCGTTACGTTCTGAGTTCATATTCAACCGAAGTTGACTTTGCTTTTCATTGTTTCGCGGTCGATACAGTAAGTATCAGTTGAACACTGGGATCGATGTAATCAACTTAACCCCCTCCTCGAAATTTCTGGCCTTGTGTCAAAATTTGAAACCAATAGTTTATTTGCTTTATCCGCAAAGCAACCTAACATTCAAAGTGGAGGCCGTCGTGCTGCACCATCTGAAGCTATGTTCCTGCCAGTCCTACGCTGATACCAGTTTTTTGTCCATCGAAGCGAATAACTCGTTCACTGAAACCTCCATCTCCTCTTTGGTTGATGAAGCCCTCCGAGCGCAGGAAGTGAGCCATGGATCGGTACAGTATTTGAACAATCATAAGAGGCCTTAACAGCAGGAACATTAGAAAAGATACTGTAAATAGCAAGGAACAGGAAAAGATGCGATTCTAAATTCCGGGTTCAAAATTTTAGACGAGACACTTAAATCGATATCAGAAACGTTTTACTGATGAAGTCGGAAAAAAATACCTAAATCTGTGAAAAAGAAAACCATTTTGATTATCTTGTTTCTCAAGAATAACCAGCATGTTGATCCTTAACCTCTCTGTCTACAGCCAATGAAACTTCTACACAATATACATACACAACGGCAAAAACGACAAAATGAACGGCAAAACCAAATTAAACCCGATGTCGTATACAGATGCAATTCTACATTCTCAAAAGACAGTGCTACAAAAACTCGTTTTAAACTATTGGAAACACGACGCTAAATAATAACAACAATAATCCCTTCTACTATCAGTATAAGGCCTGAAATTACTGGGAAGGGAGTCTGATAGATTACATCGACCCCGAATGCTCAACTGTTATTTATTTTACCGACCCCGAAAGGATAAAAAGGCCGTTCTAACCCTGGCAGAATTTGAACACACTGTATAGATAGACAAAATGCCACTAACAATTTTGTCCAATGCGCTAAGAATTCTGCCAGCTCACCGCCTTAATAATGATAATAATAATAATAATGATAATGATGATGATGATGATGATGATGATGATCCATTCAACTATAGGCAAAAGGCCTGAAATTTCTGGGGAGGCAACTATTCGATTACATCGACCTCAGTGTTTCACTGATACTTAATTTATCGACTCTGAATTGATGAAAGGTAAAGTCGACCACGGCGAAATTTGGACCCAGAACTTAAAGATGGATGAAATGTTGGTAAACACTGTTCGCCGTGCTAACGCTTCAGTCAACTCACCAAAACTGATAATAATTATTGATGCAAAATGACCAGATATGATTGTAGAAGACATAAAAAGAAATGTAAGATGAGAAAATATGATAATAAAGAAGATACATAAAAAAACAATTGAGGAAAAAATTGAGAAATATGAGGACTTAGCCAAGACCTAGAGATGAAGAAAGATTGTGGAAGACCGAGATGGCATTCCGGTGGTAGCTCCAGTTACCCTAATCATTTTTGTCATAGTCACCTTTCGATAAATTTTCTGAGAGACAGAGGAAATAATAACAATTAATTGCTTAGTTGTAGTATTTATTTATTTTTTTTACCGTTTTGTTTCAAATTTTATAAGCGATTCTTGTTTTTGAAATATTTATTAGTTTTTATAAATCTGACTCTCGGGAAAACTAAATGTTACCCCCGAAATGATCAAATTACGGTGAAGCAATGCAACGTTCACCATTTTTATTTTTCCTTAACACATTTATTAATTTATTTTCGTATTTATTTTCTTATTTATTTCGTTGTTGTTGTTGTTGTTGTTTTGTGTGTGTCTAGATTTTTGAAATCTTTAAAATAAGTTGTATGCATGTACATGCATTGACATTCCCAGACACTAATCTGTAACAAGCAAAGTTAAACGCAGCAAAAATTTACCATTACAAGATTTCTAGAATATCAGTAGTCACCACAACAAGAACCACTCCCTTTAAAAGTAAACATGCATTTCTAAAACATTTCTGAAAGGAGACGAAGTGGGGAGAAAAAATTATGATAATACACATTGTTTAGTCAAACAGTGTAGTTGTGTAGTTGATGACATTTTGTTCTGTATATTTTTATTTAATTTTCTTTTGTTCAGAAAGTTCTATAATATTGATTCCCAACCGTTTATTATATTCCCATTCAGGCTCAGGCGTGGCTGTGTGGTAAGAAACTTGTTTCCCAACGCGGCGAGCTGGCAGAAAACTTAGTAAGGCGGCGATCTGGCAGAATCGTTAGCACACCGGGCGAAATGCGTAGCCGTATTTCGTCTGCCGTTATGTTCAGAGTTCAAATTCCGCTGAGGTCGACTTTGCCTTTCATCCTTTCGGGGTCGATAAATTAAGTACTGGGGTCGATGTAATCGACTTAATCCCTTTGTCTGCCCTTGTTTGTCCCCTCTATGTTTAGCTCCTTGTGGGCAATAAAGAAATAAGAAACTTGTTTCCCAACCACATTGATCCCGGGTTCAATCCCACTGCATGGCACCTTGGACAAGTGTCTTCTACTATAGCCTTGGACCAACCAAAGTTTGTGAGAGGATTTGGTAGATGGAAACTGAAAAAATCCCGTCATATATATTTATATATATATATATATATATATTTGTGTGTGTGTCTTTGTGTCTACATTTATCCCCCACCTTCGCTTTACATCCGATATCGGGGTGTTTACGTTTCCGCAACTTAGCTGTTCGGCAGAAGAAACCGATAGAATAAGTACCACGCTTAGAAAGAATACGTTCAGAGCTCGGCTTTTTTTACTAAAAGGTCGTGCTCCAGCATGGCTGCAATCAAAAGTAAAAGAATAAAAGAATGAAAGAATATATGTACACACACACACACGCGCACGCGCACGCACGCATGTATATGTATGTGCGTATCTTTGTGTTAGTGTTTGCCCTACCACCACTGCTTGATAACCGGTGTTGGTGCGTTTACGTCCCAGCAACTTAACGGTTCAGCAAAGAAAGACCGATAGAAGAAGCACCAGCTTTAAAACAAATAAGTACTGAGGTCGATTTATTCGACTAAAATTCCCTCAAGGCGTTGCCCCAATATGGCCGCAGTTAAATGATTGAAACAAATAAAAGAATAAAGATATAAGTCATTGACCCCGCAAGAGTCAAAGCCAAATGAGTCTTTGTGTGATTAGATCTCACAACCAAACGATCCGAAAAAATACCGCAAATAATATTTCTATAATTGTAATTCAATTCATAGACACAAAGTTAGGATTTCATTAGTGTGTGTGTGTGTGTGGGGGGATATGTTATATCGGCCCTAAGATATGACTGGTTCCTTATTTCATTGACTCCGGAAGGGTCAAAAACGGAGCTGATCTAAGTGGGATTTGAATTATTTTGGTGGAGGATGAGCGTTGGTAGATTTGCAGTTGCTTATATCGATAAAGGACTTGGCTAGGGATTTATTTCTTGGACCCTGGATGAATCAAGTCTAAGCTGGCCCTGGTGTGATTAGATCTCGGAACGAAACGGTTCAAAACGTATTGCAAAGAGATTCTATTTTTTCTTTTCTACTCTAGGCACAAGGCCCGAAATTTTGTGGGTGGGGAACAGTCGACTTGATCGACCCCAGTACGCAACTGGTACTTAATTTATCGACCCCGAAAGGATGAAAGGCAAAATCGACCTCGGCGGAATTTGAACTCAGATAAGAAAAATAACGGTGGGAAAGAATTTGATCTCAGAGCGTAAAGATCCGGAAGAAATACTCCAAACAATCAAGGAGATTTATTTCTTACATAAACACTAAGCCAGAAAATTGGCGGGAAAAACCGATTCTGTCAACCTCCCGTTTTGTGACAATATCCCGATATAACATAGATTATTTAGGTGCGTGGTCGAGCGGTTCGTGTGTTGGAATCACGATCATCAGATTGGGGTTCGATTCCCGAATCGATCAGTGTTCTGTGTCCCTGTGTAAAGCACATCATTTCACGTTGCTCAGCCGGCTCAGCAGAACATATGCACCAGTCGAGTGCTGATGCAGCCCCCTTTCTCTCTCCAGCCGTGACATCTTCGATGTTCTCCCTAAGTCAAAGACAGGAAGGCCAAGAGGATATCTATGTCGGTTCAAATCTACGAAAGTCACCCAAACAGTTAAACAATTTGCGGTAGAAGCCTCCAGGTCTTGCGAGTGACAGCTAAGCTTATTGATTCGGAAATTTACTTTAGAATTAAATCCACTCTGACTGTTTGCAGACGAAATTCAATTGGTTTTAGAGAAAGGAAATGATTCTACTGAAAAATGCCAAGCCAATTAGATCAGCTAAATTGTCCAGGAAAGGTGAAGTATAGCTAAAAGGTCAAGTTAGCCCAACCTTTATAATCTGGCAAACACAAACCATTAATTAATGACATTGATTGCTTTGTGTAACCAGCTGACGTTGAAGAACATCAATTATAAAATCGCTACAACATATCAGGGCGTAGGCGAGTTACCTAGCGAACAGAGGTATTTGATTGACGATCTTAATATTGTGGGTTCAATTCCTACGATTTCACAAAATGAAGTAGTTTGATAAAACCCTATCATATGATTTCGAAATTTAAAAAAACATGGTTTTGTTTCTCGATAGGGGTTACCACAACTTACTCCGGGTTAAAGAGATAGCTTGCTTCCCATTTGCCCACGAGAAAGAGAAAAAAACCGTTGAACAGCGAACGCTAAATTTCAAAACGGTTGGTGACTTTCTGTGTCTATTCGAGTTATATTTTTTTAGTTCCTATTACTAGCAATTTAAGGAACTATTTTGCACCCCTTTTTATGTATTTTGCCTTTTTGGGTTTTTTATTACTATAGCCACCTATATTATAATGTATTTAACATATTATGATATATTGATTTACCGTTATATTTTATTGCGTGTGTGTATATATATATGCACATCCATAATACATACACATATTTACGTGATCATGATCCGATTATACATATATATATATATATATATATATATATATATATGTATATACGGGTGTGTGTGTGTGTGCGTATGTGAGAAGGAACAGGATGGAAATGCACAAGTATATATATGTCAATGTGTCAACTACAAAGAATGATGACAATTTTTTTTTTATTCCCTATTTTAAATATCCTCTCTAGTGCAGGAACAATAACACATAACTTTATTGCAAATTTCAACAATGGCCAATCTTGAAGAAGATATGAGTAGATATTTACACAACCTCATCGCTGTCCTTGCGGTTTTGGTTGTCATGCTCATCGTCGTCCTCTTCTTCTTCTTCGTAGGCTGTACGACTTATAGACGAAACTAGTCTCGTCAAATGATCTCAAGGGTCGTTCATAGGGTGGTTATGTCCACTGTCAGTGTATATATATTGTGCGCTTCACGCAACATTAAGGGGTTTTAACTCTTATTTCTTGAAATATAGGTGCTTCGGTACACTCAGTCACAACTAGTGACAATTAAAGTTTTTCTTTTTGGTAATATATGTATATACATATGCCTGTATGCCTATATGCCTGCCTATCTATCTATCTATTATCTATCTATCTATCTATCTATCTATCTATCTATCTATCTATCTATCTATCTATCTACCTATCTATCTATCTACAGCAAGGATGGCACGTATGAATGACGAAGCCACCTTGACTACGATTCTATGAACCGTAAAAATTAATACAGAGAGTTGCTTATTTGCAAAAAAAAAAAAAAAAAAGAAATATAACATGTGACTTCATTGACCGAGGTTACCGTGGTCTTTTCCGTAGGCTTTCTTCCACGGGTAAACCTCACCTGTCCTCCCCTTTACACTTCATATTGACATTTCTGTGATAACGATCCCTATTGACAATTTTTTCCTCTCCCCCTTTTTTTTAACCCCCCCTTTTTTTGTCCTCTTTCTCCTTTTACGATCCCTTTTGATCGACCCCCCCTTTTTTATTTTATTTTATTTGTTATTATTTTTTTTTAAAACCTTCAAAAGAAAAGCCCTACCTTGTAATTTGTTCTATCTGTGTGCAGCCCTGTGTGGCTAATAAAGAAACATATCTACCTACCTACCTACCTACCTACCTACCTACCTACCAACCTATCTATCTATCTATCTATCTATCTATCTATCTGACCGTCGTACCTTGTCCCGACCCTACCATCACCAAACTACAACGCATCCTCTTTCGCTTCTTGTGGAAAGGATGCGTCCCGATGGTCAGGCGATCCATTTGCTGTCAACACCCGTTAAAAGGAGGGCTGGGCATGCCGTGGTTGATGATGCGCAGACACGCGCTGAGACTGCGACATCTGGCTCTATGTAGACGACGGTGAACAGGTGTGGTCGCCGTTTGTGAGGCACGCTTTCCCGCAGCTCGTCTCCATGACCGAACTGCAGTCGTGGATCAAAAAGAGGACGAGGAAGGGCGAATGGCACCGCGAGTGTCGCGTTGCTCTCAAGCAACTCTGCCGTCCTGGGTCGACCTTAAGTGACTTCAACACAACCAAAGCATTCTATAGGGGTTAGTGGAGGGGAGGTACGACGACGAGCTCGGGGCGAACCTGGACGTCGACGAGGAGTACCTGA
>NW_021834943.1:12500-44027 GCF_006345805.1 Octopus sinensis | reverse complement strand
TATATATGTATATATATATATATATATATATATATATATATATATGTATATATATATATATTTATGTATATATATATATATATATGTATATATATGTATATATATAAAATAAATATAAGAGAGTGGTCACTATATGGCTCACTCTAGCACTAGTTAATCCAAAAGGTTTCAACCACAAAAATACGTGTTTCCCATGAAAGTCAGTACGATTGTTAGCTCACACGGACAGGGCAAGTAAAAAATAACAAAAATACAGATTATTTTGGGACAATTGTTTCGCTATTAATGAATTAAATGTAATTTTACTTACAAAAAAATCCACTTGTAGCTCGTCAGACAAAACTATCTGGATGAAATCCACTCAATCACACGCCAGATTTTACCATAACGATAAATACACGTGTGGTTCAATTGATTACATCCGACGTTATAATTCAAATGCCCCAACTAACAGCGCGCCAAACTCTCACGGAAAACAAATACTGCATTTAGAAATAAATGCAGCATAATTATAATTAATTAATAAGGGTGAGAGAATTAGATACTAATTTAATAGTATATCTATTCAACACCAAGTGGCCTAGTGCTCCGAGAAACCTGGATTATTATAATATTTTATAATATATTATAATATTTTTACAAAATAAATATAAGAGAGTGGTCACTATATGGCTCACTCTAGCACTAGTTAATCTAAAAGGTTTCAACCACAAAAATACGTGTTTCCCATGAAAGTCAGTATATATATATAATCTTGAAATGTTGACGTACTCAAACGATCTATGTACTTGTGATATTTTTCTGTATTTACCCCCAAACCTTCGTGAGCTGTCTGGAGTAAACATTAACTGAGAGAAATTTTCTTTAAGTAGTAGAAATGCTAAGAAAATTTTTTTTTGGCTGCTATTTCTACTAAGTTCAGTATGTGGCAAAGTAATTTAATTTACTAAGCCCTAATTATATAATATATATATATATAAAGTTTGAATGAACACAGTATATGTTTCTGAGCTACTAATTGTTTCATGCAATGAAAATAACACAGCATTTCATAACATGTCTAGTACTGTCATGAAGTCTTCTGGGTCTTCTAACATGCATTCAGATCCAAGAACTGCACTGCACATCTGAAATTCTCCGCTGATGTAAATACTTGGATAAGTTCCTGTTGGTGTAGTGGAAAATACCACTCTGTTTGGATTGAGCTTCTGTACCACACACTGTAGACCAGAGCTGCCATCCGTACATTTTTCAAACATGGGCCTGATCTAAGAATAAAACAGTATTAGTGGCCTGGACTCACATTTCTAGTCTTTCATTTTTTAATACACCTTCCTGAAATGGTTTGAAAAAGTATTCAGAACTGTATTGATTTTATTATTTTATTTGCAGAAATTACTCATCATATAATTATTATTCATAACTCAATTTATACATGCATATGATGCTACTTCTACTTCGTCATTGCTATCAAAAAATTATAGCTTCCTGATATTACATGTATAAAGTAATTTGACTCTTAAGTTTACATTCTACAAAATATATTTAACAATTGATCAAGATTTAAGAAAAAAACGTTTGTTTAAATGGCATTTAATTCAGTAATAAAACAATTTCATTTTGGATGTATAATGAACGAAATTATCTGTAAAAAGCTTTTCAATGTCTGCTGGAACTGAAGAGGTATTCCTATATCCATGTTGAACTGAACAAAAGTAGAGAGCATTTTGAGTAGCAAGTAAGATTTGGATATTGAGTGTGAGGCAGACCATATTTTTGACAACAAAGTCACATTGCAATTCATTGAATTTCATTTGAAGCTCAAAGGGGGCATCAGTAGGATCCACATTAAAAGACATTGAAAAAAGTTTTAGCTGGTCTTCGCAAGCACAGAAATCCTCAAATCTGACAAATTCTTTTTGAATCTGTTTTAACTCAGTCACAAAGAATTCCCGGTTTATTGTTAAAATGTGTAAGGCAAGGAAAGTGAGCATTATTGCTTGCCAGCAATTTGAGCAATCCACAAATCCAGTTTCTTTTGGAAAGCTGTCACCTCCCGAAGCAAATTATGGGTGAGTTTTTCCTTTCCTTGTAATAGTACATTCAACTCATTCAGCTTGTATGTAATGTCCACCAGAAAAGAAATGTCATTCATCCATGTGTCATCATCATAGTTTATGCTGGGGTAAATTTGAAATTGAATTACCTCAAATGCCAGCTTTATTGATATGGAAAAGTCATGTGATATTATTCCTAAGAAGCTACACCCTCAACCATGATAGATTATTGTGGCGCACACGTCTTTGACCTGCTGAGGTGAGTGCTCTGTGGCTTTTGATTGGACGATTGAATCAACCATTCATACACGCTGTAATAAGTCATTTTTTACTGACTTTCGATCTCAGCAAACGGAAAGGCACTATTTTTAGACCCAATGCAACTCCATTCTACCAAAACTGAAAACTTCAAATCGGTGCTTCTGGAAATCAGGACCATCAATCACTTGACATTTTGGTGCTCCCGGGCAAGGCCTCAAATATCGCCCCATCCCATCTATTTGAACTCAGCTTAGAGTTGTTCTCAGCCAGGGAGCAGGTGGAAACCCAAGTTCCAGCAAAAAATTATGAAATGAAAAATTATTATGGAAATTTACTGGAAAAAAAAAGAAAAGAGTGGCCAGATACCATGAATGTTTCAGATAGGGCCTATCATAGAAATAAATTTCAGGTTTTGTTTGTCTATATGAGCGAGCGTGGGAAATCAATCTCTATGCTTTCAGGTTAATGCAGTGTGTATATATGAAGTGTTGCTAACACAATATCAGTGCCTATGACCCTTGCTTGGGGGTGGGCTGAAGGAAAGCATGTCCCCCGGGCAGAACTTCTCTTGAGGGCAGAGGCAGAAAAAACAGATATGACAGAGACCTGGACAAACAAAACCTGAAATTTATTTCTATGGTTACAGCTATGGATACAAAGAAACTGAGTGTAGAATTGTGAGCTGCTTCAAGAACTGTTTATTGGCAGCCAATAATCATTTACTAATCGAAGAAAAATAACAGTTGTAAGCTTCTGCATTAATATTAAGGAATAAGCTGAAGACTGACTAACAGGCTGGATTCTAAGGCTTCGTGGGCCAAACATTGGGCAGCATGGCTGTAGACCCTTATCTGTTCAGCCTTATTATAGCTTTATGGTCAAAAGGGACATAACTCTAATTCTCTTTTTTTCTTTTTCATTTTCTGGTGTTTTCATCTTTCCACTTCTTTCACCTACCTTCTAACCTTTTCTCTTATTCTGTCATCATGTTTTAGCTTGTATATGCCATATATATATATATATATATATATATATATATATATTAACATATATATTACATATATGCACACGCATACAAGCTGCTTTCAGTTTCTGTCTATCAAATCCCATTGCATAGAGTTGAGTACCCTAGGACTATAGTAGAAGACCTGTGCCCAAGGGTTAGTGAATCCAAAAGCATGTGGTTGGGAAGCAAATTTCTTAATCACACTGCAATGCCTGTGTCTGTCCAACCCATGCAGCATTGAAAATAGATGTAAAATGATTATCATCATCATCATCATCATCATTTAATGTCAGTTTTCCATGCTGGCATGGATTTGATATTTTGACAGGAGCTGACCAGTTGGAGAACTGCCCCAGGCTTCGATTGCCTGTTTTGACAGTTTCTGTGGCTGGATGCCCTTCCTAACACCAACCACTTCACAGAGTGTACTGGGGCTTTTTATGTGGAACCAGCTTCAGTGCTATTAAGCAACACAAATCACCCTGTACACTCAGTGATGTGGTTAGCATTAGGAAGGGCATCCAGTCACAGAAACCATGCCAAAACACTATATACAGGATGCAGTGAATAAACTGTTGTCTAAATTATGCAAATAATGAAAATAACACTGATATCTCATTTTAACAGATATATTTACCAAAATTACATTCAAATATTTTGAAATACTAAAGAGTAAATTTATTCAATAATATTGCTATTGGTCTTCAACCACAGCCTTTAAACGATTTTGGAATCTCCTGCAACTCTTCTGGACAGTCTCCTTGTTTAAGTTGGTGAATATAGCCACAATCTTTTCCTTCAGTTCATCGTTGGTGTTACAGAGAGTTCTGTTGGTCTTTCACTCAACTGTGTCCCACACATAATAATCAAAGGAGTTGCTGTGTGTGAATTTAGGTGGCTAGATGTTAGGGGTGATGTGGTTGCAGAAATTGTCTGACTGCCATGACTGGGTTGTCATGCTTGTGTGGCATGGTGCAGAGTCCCATTGCCAGATAGTGGGTCTTCCAGCAGCCACCCTCTTGAACCAGGGTAGCACTATCTCCTCCAGGCACTTGATGTAGGCCTCCATATTGAGTCTGAGGCTGTGTGGGAAGATGAATGGTGGCATAATGTTGCCAAACACTATGATGTTGATTGGATGTTTGATTTTTATCACTCTCAGTACTTATCCTCAGATTAACACCCAAACACTCTGAAATGTTGGTATTTCCAGTGTAAATACCAAGCAGTATAGCATGTCATTTCCAAATTTCTAGCAGAGTGAATTGCATCATGATACTATTTTTCTCAGAGACAGTATACAACTCTCTCTAGTATACTGTATGAAATAAAAACTATAAAATTGTGACAATTTATCCATCACAACCTGTATATGTATTGTTTAGTTATTAACTGCAGTGGATGAATGTGTTCAATTGTGAAGTGTGACAGATGAACATATATGCAGCTGTAGCTGTACTGTTATGCCATACATCCATTCATACAGACAGTATTATCAAGAAAAGGCACATTTCCCTAGTGTGCATTCAAAACGGTTGTTCTCTGATTATTTTCAGCTTTAAACAGTTTTAAACTGCTAAATTTTTCTTCAACATTTTACAGTAAATGAATCATCACCAAAATTATAAATTGATTTATTTTCAGTGGCCTTTCCTACTTTTCTTCAACACACTCAACTAATATTAGTTTCAAATTTTAGCACAAGGTCATCAAGTTTAGGGGAGGAGGATAGTTGATTACATTGATGTCCATGCTTGACTAGTACTTATTTTTATCAACCCTGAAAGGATGGAAACCGAAGTTGACCTGGCAGAATTTGAACTTAGAACATAAAGACAGATGAAATGCTGCTAAGCATTTTGCCTGGCGTGCTCATGATTCTTCCAGTTCTTCCAACTAACATGGCAAAGTAACAACTTTGATATGATTTCACTTACTCCACACACACACACACGCACACACAAGTGGAGTCAGCAAAGCAAGAATTAGCAGGGAATTATGTGAGGAATTTAATATATAGTTGTTCACTCCTTAGACTCCTCTTCTTTTTCTAATTTCTCTCAGCAACAACAGAAGAGTCCATAGCGACAACTATATGTTTAGGATCTAATTCTTGTAACAGAGTCTGTGGAAAACTTAGAAAAAACATTCCATGTGTCGAAGCAAACCCTATAAACTATACTAAAATGGAGAGAAAAATGTCTAATTGTTCTTTGACAGATCCACATTTACAGCTGTTTATAGAATTGGGTTTTTACTTTGGATGAAGATGGCAAGATCTTTGGTACTGTGCAATGGTATCTAGTCCAGTGATTGGTGTAGCATTTGTTCCCAAAGTTGGGTGCTAGATCCTCCAGGATCTGCCATATGTATATGACTGCATATTTTTCATACCTTTTTTTCCAGGAAGTAGAGCCTCAACTCTTTTAACCTCTCCCAGTACTCCACCTGTTACACCAAGGCAATCTTGGTATAATGGCATTGAATTGCCTTAAGTTTTGCTGTTAACTGGGAGCAATAATTCAGATGACTGAGCATAGATGTTCTCCATTGGAGCACTATGACTTCCTTTTTCTGTATTCTGAATGAGCTTAGAATTCATCCAGGTAGTTGCCTGCACATTATCATCTTAGTAATATGCACAGAGAATGATGCTTCACCACTCTTGTGAATTCCCAGGTCATGATCCAACTCTGGGTTTGCAATACCCCTCTTGTAATACCAGTCTGTTTGTGGGTTGACAGCAATGAAGTTCATATTGTCTTCAGCCCACTTGCATATTGCATTCAAATCTTTTTGTAGCTTTGGGATATCTTCAGTAACCTTGATTTCTTGTGATACCTTTGTATTATCAGTATCAGCAGTATCATTTGTATCATCAGCTGGTGAGAATGGCTAACTGTATGACTGAAAGCATGTTTCCCCTAGTTTACCAGCCATAATACTATAGTAGCTCCTTCCTGAATAGAAGCGTTGCTGCCTGTTAGTGAGTTTTTTCTAAGAACATGATTAACTTCCTTCTTACAATGCATCTCGTGGCTTTCCTGAAATGTAAGAGATAGGCCTATAATTTTTAGCAGCTCCTCTTTTGTGGATAGGGGATCTGATGACTTCTTTTAGAATTTTGGGAAGTTTGCTTATCCTCCTGGAGTGTGCTGATAGTAAACCATTTTCTTCATAAAGTGGTCTTACTCTGTAGTACACCAAGGCAGATTCTTTTGGTAAGATGTGGAAGGCTTTTAGGTTTGTTTTTTTTATTTTCAACTGTCCAAATTTCTCTTCCCTTTCTTTTGCAAGAGAGAAAGTGCCTTTTTAAGGTGGAACTTCTTGCTATCATTAAGTTCTTTATTTAACTGATTTGAGACCTTGATACTTCATCTCATAGACCTCACCTATCTTTGGGAATTATGTTTGTGCATGTATTGTTTTTCTTTTCTCAGATCAGAACAAATTTAATGCATATAGTTTGCATTATTGACATAAGTTGTTTGAGGTTCATGTTGATGGTTTGCATAGGGAATTTTTGGGGTGAATTTTATTTGAGCATTTCCTTTTGAAATATTCCTAGTCAGCTGTGTAGAAACCCAGACTGGGTAGAGTTTGCATGGATCTGTGTGGTATACATCTTTAAGTAATTTCAGTCCATACATTGTCCATTCTATTATGTTGTGGTCTGAGAGAATTGTTGGCGACACCTTCATATTGTGGATAAGTTCCCCGGTGATGTTGAAGCAGGAGTCTAGGACATTGTTCCTGGCTGGGTATAGAACTGTTTGTTCCATGAATTTATTTTTCATGATATCAAGTTGAGAGTTTTGGAGGATGTGTAAAAGTTGGAAAGGAATGTGGTAAACATCTGTAGCTTGTACAAATGATATTGCAGAGATGAACTTAGAGAAAAAGTGGGTATAAGAGGAATTGATTGTAATGTACAAGAGAAAAGATTACACTGGTTCAGATATGTCGTGTGTGAAGGATGACAGTTGGGTGAAGAAGTGTCAAGCAGTCTAATTGGAAGGAAGATCAAGAAAGAAGTGGTGAAGGCTGTTCTTAGGATGCTGAGCCTCATGAAGAATGTGGCAAAGGACCTTAATAAGTAGTAGGATGGTTTGCTGAAAAAGGCCTGTCCACCCCATGCAAACATGGGGGGAAAAATAGAAAAAGAACAATGCGTGTGTATTTTCTGTAAGTTAAAATTCAGTATTTAGAATGAAATTATAGAAATATTTCTTTTAAATAGTTTTCAAATAATTATTTCCTCCACTTTCATTCTTCTATTTAGCTTCAGAAACTGAGCAAATCAACTGTTGAAACTGATAAAGATGTTGAAAAGAAGATTTGGTTAATGATAATGCAGCATTTTCTATCTAAAGAAAATTACTGTGAATATCTAATTATGTGGTAAGTATAATGTGAGCAAATTAGGCAAATAACAATATGTAGAACAACAAAAAGTGAAAAATTTTAATCATTGATCATAGTTTAATTTTGGATTTACATTGTGTGTACTATATACCATCATGTATTCTATATACCACCTTGTTGGTCAAAATCATGTTGTTAGGTCTCAAATGACTAATAAATAATCTTATATGGAAAGTGTAACTACAACATTGCCAATACTGCATCATAAGGATGCTTTCTTTTCAGGTACAAATACTATTTCAGTTTTGAACAGCAGAGTACCACTCACATATTTAGGATGGAGCAGTTGCTGTACAAACAGATGTCTTACATAACAGTAAAATGGCACACTGACTGGTTTGCTGGCCTTTGCTCACTAATATGTTAAAGTCAACAACATATCAGCATGTTATATCTCTATTTCCAATAACAGTTCCTGTTCCTCTGAATTAGGAACTGTACTTCATCATTCAAGCTAATGTGATTCACTAACCCTTTCTCTTCGTGTCATCTCTACTGTCTTAACTCCCAACTTCTGCACTTAATATTTCATCCAAATATTGAAAACTGCAAACGTCAGGAATCTCCTCTCCATTTACATTTTATTTCCAGACACCTACCTATAGAAATTCAAGCACATAAATTTCACCAACATGGAAAGGCCTTCATAAGTAATTGGTGCTCCTCTCCAAGTTAAAATACAAAAGATGAAAAACAAACCATTGAATCATAGGGCCACCAGATGAAGACTTTGTCTTTAGGTTGTGAAATCCTTCCACAATGCAGCTTGGCTCTCTTCAAGCTACATTGTGGAAGGATTTGAGATTGACAATGCTAGTTGATGGAATATTCAAGAATTATAAGTACTCTTTCTATTTACACCCCAGTAACTTGATATATACATTGAACTTACATAGTGCAACTCCTAAGTTCAAAGAATAAGCTCTAATTCTTATATCATATTTTCTATTACCTCCTTTGATTAGCTCATAATTTGCTTTTCAAGTGTTTCCAAAAGATGTGATTCTTTTTGCTTTAAAAATTTTTTTAATCTATTTACTGCCTGAAAAATTTTTTTTGTAATTTGAACATTTTCATAGCAGGGCTCCAGCATGATTAAAGCCAGAAAAATAAATCATATAATGTTAGAGCTACTAGTTTTAACTATTTCATGCAATACATGTTACTAGCCACTGTCATGAAGTTATAACTAGCTTCATATAATTAAATATATAAAAGTCAAGTTGTGTGTCTGTCTCCTACGATTTACATTCCTAACTACTCCCACATTTTGCAGTGCAGTTTAACCAAAACCGGGTATCTTATAGTCGTGATTCATATCGAGCCCTTCTGGGTATTAGCGCACGTCTACGATGAGTCTACAATGTAAAAAAAAATTTACCATAATTTTTTTCCATTTTAATGCATTTTTTCGCTATTATATAAGGGAAGTAACTCTCTAAAAATGTCTACGATGAGTCAACGATTAAAAAAAAAATTTACCATAATTTTTTTTCCATTTTTAATGCATGTTTTTGCTAATTTTTGGCTATAACTCTCTAAAAATGCTTATATAGTTATTTCCCTTACAAACCCGAGCAACGCCGGGCGATACTGCTAGTAATTAAATATTTTTAAAATAATGAATGAATTTAATTTATAAAAATTTCTTAACTGTATACAAATTTATGAATTCAAGAGTTGACAACAAGTGTCACAAATTAATAATACATAGTTGTGTCTGGAAGTGATGTAAAGGAGAACAGTAGTTTCTCAATGCCTTTTCATTGTCTTTATTATTTTTTGTTAGATTGGGTTGTACATAAATTACATTATCCACTAAGAAACAAAACTGTAATTCATCTAAAACTGCTTCCACTAACCATTTAAAAAAATTATTTATTTGGTTTCAAAATTTATTTCAAAGTTTAACTTCTATACTGGCCATTTTAAGTGCTTTTTTAAATTTCATATGCCTATATCATTAAAAATATATAAATTTTCTTTGAGTATTTATAAAACAAAAACAGTAAAAATTGTCAGCTAAATGCACAGAAATCAGCTATGCTACATTCTGTAATACTACTCAGTCTAGTCATCTAGCAGTAGTGCATCTGTATTCAGTAATGTGAAGCAGCAATGTGGCTGTGTGTTATAATGTTTCTTGTAATAGCAGCTATTGATTGAAATAAGCTACAGAAGATGTAAAGTTGGTGCTGCCACAGACATAGCTGCAGTATCATTTGCAACATGTTCTGTCAATGTTTACACTAGAAAAATGTTGTTGATATTTTATTCTGGAGAGTTACGTAATCTTAAAAATATGGAATAATCATTCCTGTTATTATTGTGAGTGAATCTATGTATTGTAGGTAATTATTGTGTATAAAAGGTATATTAAAAATGTAACACACATGCACACACACACATTATCTAATAGCATTGTTCAATATTGATTATTTGTATATTACTTATACTACACCTATGTACCTACCCACACAACCATATTTCAAAATTAGATGTTTTCTTTTTACCTACAATTTATGCAGTGTACGATGTATTGCCTAACCTACTTAGAATTATTTTCTGTGATGAGTGAACAAGTAATTTTGCTACAATAAGGTGATTGTTTCCAGTTTACATTTAGGATGTACAAAACAGTGTTTGTTACAACTGGTGGAAGTTAATCTGGTGTTACAGTCATCATATAAAATGTGAAGATTTTATTGAATTTCATGATTTACATTAAAACATATTTGATAACTAAAAAAAAAAGAAAGGAAAAAGGAACATAGAGAACAAATGTAGAAATACTTTCAAAATGGAGATGTATCTCTTCATTTTACAACTGAAATGGATGGCGAGTTAATCTCTGAAGATGCTATCAAGGTTATTTGGGAAAAAATCAAAGTCTAGGTTAGTGTTTTGAATTTAAATTATTATGGCTTTATCTTCTAATCTTTTTATCATTTACATTTTTAAGCACAAAATGTGTTTCCTTTCTTTATAAGTTGTAAATGGTATTACATTTATGTTCATATGTATAAACTGATGTATAAACACAAGTTGAAATCTGAATAATTTTGGTATAATATATTAATAATGGATGATATCTGAACACACATGCCCGCTACACACACACTTACACACATACTTCTGTTGATTACTGTCAATGTGCAGCACTAATTTTCCCCAAGTTTTACATTACATTAAGAAATTTTCTTATCTGATACAGGGCAATATTTATTATCTTCAATTTGCACAATTTTAAAATTTATGTCTTGTAACTGAGAAAATGAAAATATAAGCTTAAAAAGTAGCTGTTAATGATGTTTGTTTATATATAATTGGCTAATTTAAACATTTATGTAAGATTTATGTGATTCATAAAATCTAATTCTGTATTAATAATAAGATTTTTCTTATTCTTTGATATTCATGTATATTCTGACTAAATTCTTAAATTAACAAATAATATTTATATTGCTGTCATTTCATTGATATCATTAAAATAGTTTAATTCTTAAAATTGAATTTATAAGTATGAAACTGAATAAACATTGTATTTATGGTACCTGTTTGGCATAGTAACATAGTTTTATAAGCTTCAGATGTGTGTGTATGTGTTCGTGTGTGTTTTGTGTACCAATCAGTTCTTTTTTTCATGAAATAGAAACAAAATTGCATTTTAACCATTTTCCTTGTTTCTTAATATTTCTTCAATTTCAGTTGTTTATGTACAATCATTTTGCATTGATTTAATTTTTACCTGAGTTGGAGTGGGTATTCAGCACAGTTTGCAAACTTTTCTTATGCATACATGTGAATGTGCATGCATGTATCAGGGTGTGTGTGTGTGTAGCATTGGGAAGCCAACAGATCAGAGAAACTTTTCCTTGTAATAATAAATCTGATACGTGACTTGAATGTATTAAATGATACTTCAGCTGACATTTGACATTTATTATAACTATACACAAAAAGAAATATATATGTATCTTTGTAGGCATATAACAGACACTTTTTAATTTCACTCTAACAGAATCTTGTTGTTTGCTCAGCTGGATGATCAAAATGAATGAATTACTATACAAAATGGCTGTGTTTCCTGCATACACATGCACTTTTCATATAATTCCAGAGTAGAATCTGTGTGACACAGTATGAAAAAGGTGGTGGCATCTACAGAGTTTGCATCTGCCCAAAATCATTCACACTACATGGGTTGATCAAAACCTATGTCAAAGATACTTACCCAAGATGCTAAGCATTAAGGCAATGAAATGAATTTCTGAATCTCAAACACACATATATACATACAGTTGGTTCAAATGAACAAACAATTGAAATAAACAAATAGAAATGCACAACATGATGACGTGCATAAGAAATGTATTAGCTTGATGCTTGGTGAAAGGAGAAATTTGTTTCGAGCATAGTTCTTCATTGGAAAGAAAAAGGGAACAGTCCAAAGAAGGAAAAGAAATTGCCAACAACACACATGGAGTTACATTGCTGAAAAATGTGTGTATGTACATATACATCTAATGCATACATTTCTCTCTCTTTGTCTCTATAATATATATATATATATATATGTGTGTGTGTGTGTATATATGTGCATGTATATATATATATATCATTTAATGTTAAATCCTGGCATGAGTTGGACTGTTTGACATGAGCTGGCCAGGTAGAAGACTATACTTTTATATATATATATAGAAGACTATATATGTACATTTACATATATAGCTATACATGTATACACATGCATCTATATATGTGTACATTTACATATATATCTATACATATACATCTAATGCATACATTTTTCTCTCTCTTTCTGTCTCTATAATATATATGTATACACACACATATGTACACACACACACACACATGCATGCACACACACACACACACACACACACACACCACACACACACACACCACACACACATAAGTGTATGTGTGGCTATCAGTGTAGGCAAGGCTGTGTGGTTAGGAATTTTGCTTCCCAACAATATGATTTCATGTTCAATCCCTCTATATTGCACCTTGGGGTAAGTGTCTTTTACTATCTCTCCAGATCAACAGGTCTTGTGGGTGTATTTGGTAGACAGAAACTGAAAGATGTATGTATGTATGTTTATATATTTATGTATGTATATATGTTTATATGCATAGATATGTTTTTTGATCAGCCCAACAAGAATAATTTACATGGAAACACCTTCGGTCTGGACACTACCATCTCCTGGACTATGTCATTACCTGGAAGACTGGATTGCAGGAGATCCTGTGCACAAAGGCCATGCTTGGAGTAGAATGCTCGGCTGACCACTACCCCATAAGGAGTCAGATCAAACTCAGGGTCACTCTGCCCCAGAGAAAGTCTCTAACCTGCAAAAAGTCAGAGAAGTTTTACATCAGCAAGCTAGCAAATACAGAACAATGCCAGAGACTGACTACTGCTGTTATAGCCATCAGCTCAGATGGACTTGATTGCATTGTGGAGCATTGGCAGACATTAAAGAAGGCAGTCTTCTCTGCTACTAAAGAGACCCTAGGGCCCTCTCAGCATAAAACCCCAATTGGTTCTGGAAGCATGGAGAGGAAATTCAGAAGCTGCTAGACAAAAATCAGTGCCTACACCAGAGATATCTACAGGAGAATTTGGAGACGGGCAGGGTTACTTTTGCTGAAATCAAGTCCAAAGTGCAGAGAGAAGTGGGATTGTTGAAGAACAACTGGTGGTTTAAGCAGGCAGAAGCTTCGCAGAGCATGGTCAACAAACATAACAACCATGGACTGTTTATAGGACTGAAAGCCATCTATGGCCCCAAGAGCAACACAGTAGCACCAGTCATGTCAGCAAATGGGAGCAAACTGCACAGTAACCTAAAAAAAATCAGAGCTAGGAGGAAGGAACATTTCTGTAACCTGCTCAGTTCGTAAGGATCTGTCCAACCAGACATCTGCAAATGGCTAGAGAAGCACCAGAGATGAGATGACTTCTGTCATGAGATCACCTTATAGGAGTGGAGAAAGCTTTGAAGGCCACGACAAGTCACAAAGCATCAGATCTAGATGGCACTCCCTCAAAAGTGCTCAAATATGGTGGGCAAAAAAAAAAGAGTTGAGACTGTACAACACTTGTCTTTCTAATGAGAGTGTACTCCTGGGCTTCAAGGACAACCTGATAGACACCATTTTCAAAAGATAGGGGTATCCAGCAGAATGTGAAAACCACCACAGCATTTCTCTGTTGGCCATTGCTGGCAAGGTGCTAGTGAAAATCATTCTCAACCAACTGAAAAACATCTCAGAGCAGGTCTTTGTTTATCAAGCTGTTTGTGCATCCACCCTCCTGTATAAGTCTGAATGCTGGACCCTTTATCAGTACCAGATCACACAACTGGAAGTGTTACATATCAGATCACTCCAAAGTATCCTTAGTCTCACATGGAAGGATTATGGTGCCTCGTACCGAAATCTTCTTGAGGGCTGGGATATACAGCATTGAGGCCTGCATCCTTCATCTTCTCTGCTGGGTTGGTCATGTAATTCAGAGCAACGGGGCCCAGGGGGGCAGAAAACACACATTCCTGGGTTATGTAGTGAAAGGAGGTCACTCTTTGTGAAGTAACTTACAGAAATTGATTGTCTTCCATACATCCGTTGGTTATAAAAAAATTTTTTAAATTGCTTTTTATATTAGATTCATGGCTTCAAAAGTTTTTTAAAATATTTACTTCTGGTTTTCTAGCATCAGTGACATCTAAATCTTTCTAGCTATATCTCTATATCTGTCTGTCTGTCTATCTATCTTATTTTTCTAACAATCTCTCTCTCTCTCTCTCTCTATATATATATATATTATATATATATATATATATATATATATTATATATATATATATATATAATATAATAAAAGGGTAAATAATTTTTTCGATGGTTTTTCAGACAACCAACAATTATTTACCGGTAGATTTCGGTATGTAAATATGACTTTTAGCGTCGGGAACTTCTGTAGAGTTCAGTATATATAGCTTACTCGCTCTCTATTGTTTTCACTTTCATTTTTCAGATGCTATTGTTTTCACTTGCTATTTACAAACAACAATGACAAATTACTGACAGAAAGTTCTCAATTACTGATGAAAGTTATTTCATACATAATTTACTGACATAAGTAACTTCATAAGTTTCACTTCAATGTGTACACTTTGTTAAATTTGCCAACAAATTTCTAATTTACTTTTGCAATGTTTTGTGTTTTTCTGTTGTTAATAGCTTTATTCTGGTTTCTTCAATACTGGCTCTGTGGTTCACTGACAAATTTTGCTTCAACCCATACAATTTAAAAATTTCTTATTTACTTTCTGCCCGTCGTATTAAGAAATATAATTTCCATTACCAAGTTATTTTCATTGTTTACTATCTTCTGCACCCGTGTATTTCTGTATACATATATAACTATGCCTAGAAGGAAAGTGTCGAATTTGTCTACAATGTCAAGGTCAGCCAAAAGTATGTCTCTGTCCAGGGAAAGAGAGACAGCTGCAGAAAGGGAATTATACCAAGAAACGAACAAAAACCAGAGTATCTCAAAGTGTTGAACAGAGTTATGCACAGCTGACAAGGAATAGGATCAGCTCAGAGAAGCGACTTCTATGAAGCAGCTTTCAGTTATGATCCAGCAATTTCTTATGCAAATGACACTAGAGTTTCCATTGGTACAATGACAACTGAGTGCATACATTGTAAAGCAACGAAGTGGTCTGGAGAGACAGCTACACTGTGCTGCACTGGTGGAAAGGTTCAAGTCCTTGCAGTCACCCAACCTCCAGAGCCATTGAAGAATCTGTTGTCATCAACTGACCAAGATTCCAAGCACTTCTTTCTTCAGTGTATCTCCTTATCTAAATATGGTGACAGCTTATGTTGAGTCGTATACCCCACCTCCTATCTCCATATGACAAGTAGCAGTCTTATAGTTGATTTTAAGTTTCTTCGCTACACTGGATAGAAAGTAATATTATTCTACAAGGTTGTAAAAATATGCTTAAACACTTAGACTCAAGAATAATGATGAGGGTTATCGTTGCTGATATGTTTTTGTATGTAATCAAACTACTCCATAAATCTCCTTTGATCTGGTTTCATGATGGGGTTTGGGTGGATATCTCTGATCTTCAGAGTATCTATGAGCTTCTGAAGATTTTTGTGAAACATTGATATAAATTTTTATATATGTTCTCAGCTGCCTGGACTACTGCTCATCATGATTTAAACCTCCTTTGATGTTTGGGAATTAGTCAGCCATCTCATAAAGGATATATATACTGACCAAATCAGCCAGTTGTGCTGACTCAGAACTTCCCATTGTGACATCAAAACTGTCAAGCATATCTTTACGGACCCACAGCTTATTTTCAAATTTAATGATTGATATTCTGGCAGTTAACACTACATTAATTTCATTCCAGGTGAGATCTGCTTTGTTGTGTGCAAACTAGTACTTTGTTGAGTACAATTGGGTTAATAGAGGAATACTAACCAGAAATGTCGAATTGGATAAACTTAGTGCACTTCTTGTTATTAATAGAATTAAACCAGTTGACCACTTGGAATGAATAAGATGATAAATTAGGTTTAAACTTTTTTAAGTAAAGAAGGAATATATAATTCTAGAATATGTTTGCTAAGTACACTGATATCAGAGCTAGAAGGATAAATAAGTTGTAAATTTGGACTATTAAAAAAATTTGGTTTGTGGGTTTTTAAAATAGAACAAGGTTGTCTGAGATCAAGAGGTTCAGTCTTCATCTGTAAGTCATATTTCTCCATACTTTTCTTAGCCTCAAGGCTGGCTTTCCTGATAGCATTTTTACCAGTTATTCTGTAATTCTTTTGTATTTCCTTCCTAAGCAATTCTAGATAGTAATCCTTGGTAAGTCTGTATATGTTTCCTGTTTTATCAGATTGAACCAGTATCCCATCAATGTTGTGAATTTCTTTGGTGATTCCAAACAACTGCGTTTTATTTTAAAAGACCACAAACCAAATATTTTTAATAGCCAACCTTACAACCTATTTGTTCTAAACATATGTCGGAAGTATGAAGATTTAAATAACACCTGCATTTGACTCCATCTCTTAATTTATCTATATTTATATATATATATATATATATATATATATATATATGAAAACAATTGCAGTGTGGAAGGTGTTTATAAGCTATTTAAAACACAAAAACCATTTAAATTTAATTTGTCAAAATATTTTCATCGCTTTGAGACCGCGACCTGTTCACTGACAAGATTCCATGCTGCATCTGAGAAAGTAACAGTTAGTTCATGATACATATGTACGTATGTATGTATGTATGTACGTGCGTAAGTACGTACATACATACATACATACATACATATGTTGGAAGTATGAAGATTTGAATAACACCTGCATTTGACTCCATCTCTTAATTTATCTCTCTCTCTCTCTTTCTCTCTCTCTCTCTCTATATATATATATATATATATATATGTATATACAATTTACATATATATATATATATATATATATATATATATATATATACACAATTTACATATATCGTGTGTGTACCGTTGGCGATTTTTTTCCCTCTGTCTTCCCTTCTCTGGATCTTTCCTTCTCCTATGTTTCCGACGAAGAGCTCCGCTCCAAATGTTAAACCCTCCTTCTTCGCTTCCTTCCTGAGCGTCCAACAATACTATATTTGTTCCACGTCCTCGTGTTGTGTTTTCATGTTTGGATTAACTATATATATATATATATATATATATATATAAACTAATTGCAGTATGGAAGGTGTTTATAAGCTATTTAAAACACACAAAAACCGTTAGATTCACATCAACATTTAAATGTACTCATATGCATATGTACGTATGCATATGTGCATATGTGCACTCATGTAAGTGTGTATTTACTTATGTATGTTTGTGACTATTTAAGTGTGTAGATGAGTCTGTATGTGTACATGTGTATGTACATGTGACCGTATGTTTATGTACTGATATTTGTCTGTTCAAGTTGTGTACGTGACTTACTTTGTTGAAGGTTGTATGCACACACACATATATACATGTATATATAGACACACACGTGTGTGTGCGTTTGTCCCTCTCACCACCATCTAACGGTGAATGGATACATCTTAGATACACATATGCAAATATAACCTTACTTATACATATATACAAGTACACACAGTCATATAGACACTTACACACACTCACAAATATACATATAATCTTAAAGTATACACACATACGCTTATCCATCTATACATATATATATATATATGACACTATTTTCGTGGATAATGGTTAAAATTTAAATTTGCTTTTTTTTATCCACAAACATGCTCTTACGTGCATGCATGTACACACTTATACACTCACATACACCACACACAACATGTACATACACGTACATCTACACAAGTACGTACGTATCAATATGTACGCTCATATGGTTATATATAACTACATATATGTATTTCAGTATCATGCATCACAACATGTATGTATGGATTTCTACATGTAAATGAGAGAAAGCGGTGGTTCTGGAGAGGTATTCCCAAGTGGAACCTGGGTGTTACCCCATTTGGATTTACGGTTGAGAGAGGGTTTGTATTCTTGTATACAGACAGCTTCAGTGGGATGTGTAGGTAAAAAGTTTAACTTAAGTCTCCCTAAGGAGCCCTTCTAGCAGTCTACAGCATGCTGATAGAAGATGGAGTTTGGCTTCTTTTCAATGTAGTTGTCCACGTGTTCTTTGAACCTATCATTGAAGCTCCTAGAAGTCTCACCATTGTACACACACAAAAACATGTCATGAACACATGCATACACATGTACACATACATCGGTACATATATATCATGAACTAACTGTTACTTTCTCAGATGCAGCATAGAATTTTGTCAGTGAATAGGTCGCGGTCACAGATCAATGAAAATATTTTGGCAAATTAAATTTAGATTTTGAAGTGAATCTAATGGTTTTTGTGTGTTTTAAATAGAATTGCAGTGTGGATGGTGTAAATACCATCCACACTGCAATTTTTTATATTTCAGCACATAATCTCAGACAGGTTACGCACTATGCAAGTACATCTCCATAATATATAAATATACAAACATATATATATATATATATATATATATATGAGTCTGCATATATATATATACTAGCAGTATCGCCCGGCGTTGCTCGGGTTGTAAGGGAAATAACTATATAAGCATTTTTAGAGAGTTATAGCCAAAAAATAGCAAAAAAAATGCATTAAAAATTGAAAAAAAATTAAGGTAAATTTTTTTTAAATCGTTAACACATCGTAGATATTTTTAGAGAGTTACTTCCCTTATATAAAAGCGAAAAAAATGCATTAAAATGGAAAAATATGATGGTAAATTTTTTTTAAATCGTAGACTCATCGTAGACGCGCGCTAATACCCAGAAGGGCTCGATATGAATCACGACTATAAGATACCCGCTTTTGGTTAAACTGCACCGCAAAATGTGGGAGTAATTACGAATGTAAATCGAAGGGGACAGACACACAACTTCACTCTTATATAAAGATGCTTTTTTTTTTCAGTCATAGAGTTAGATTTATGAAGGTCTTCAGTAGAAAATCCTTCGAATTCTGACTCACTGCTTGATATAATGAAATTCGTATCCATTTTTTGTCAGAATTACAAATTTTGAAAACACAATAGGAACAAATTTCGGAAAAAAATCTCCCATAATTCACGGAATTAAAATTACACTTCGATTTTTGTACAAAACTGTATTTGAAGTGTTTACGAAGTATAATACGTGTTTTCACGAATGTACTAAAGAGATTTACTCTGATATTCTCATTTAAATTCGGGCGGTTTGGTAACGAAAGGGTTTATATAAGTGTCGTCTGTTTATACATAAACACTGTTTCATAGTTTCAGTTTAGTCTTCCTCAAATCACTGTCGCTAATTTACTCTCTTCCAAGAACATTTTCACTCACTGTTATCTGTTAGCTTCCCATACATTTTACTCATGTATCTATCAGCGTGATAGACAGAAACAAATATTACATTTACTTTCATTTTATTCGTTGCCCACTGTGTGTGTGCGTTTGCGTGTGGTGTAAACCAGACTAAGAAAAGCATTTGACACACACACCAGAATGTGAGTTTTCTGTAAATTTTGCTTAATTGGAGTTTAAATTTTAAAAACTGGACCTGGCATGACGCGATGCATTGTACTCTTAAAACTGCTAGGTAAATTGTAATTGAAGAAATCCTATATTGTAGATTTGTATAGCTCCCAAAGGGAGGCAGATAAAATCTGCCTTTTATAATAAGAGATATATATATATATGCAGACTACCTCATTGACGAACGACAGAGACCTTTGTGGCTGGTGACTTCAATGGTCACGTTGGACGACATGCTGGGGGCTTCCATGGTGTACATGGAGGCTATGGTTATGGTTCCCGCAACGAGGAGGGAACTAGGCTGCTGGAGTTCTGCGATGCAAATGATCTGATGGTTTGCAACACTAACTTCATGAAACCTACCAGCCACCTAGTCACTTACCGATTGAGCCGACATACCAGCCAAATTGACTACATCCTTGCCAGGAAAAGGGAAAGATGGCTGCTTATAAATGCCAAAACCTTCCCAGGCGAAGAATGTACCTCACAACATAGACTGGTAGTTAGTGACTTTAGGATCAGGACTAAGAGGACGGCCAGCATGGAGAAGAAGGGTCTGGAAGCTTAAAGATCCTGCGAATGGACAGAGACTTAGGGACATATTACTTGAAGCTGTTGACGAAGTAGAAGGGGATATAGCTTCACATGGGGTAGAAGACAACTGGATGTCTCTAAGGGACAACCTGCTGAGAGCCACTGACCAGATCTGTGGCTGGTGCAAAGTCCCCTCAAGACCCAAAATAACATGGTGGTGACAGGGCTATTAGAGAAAAGAGACAGGCTTGGAAGGACTGGAAAAATGGTGGTAGCAGGAAATTGTATCAGACTACCAAAAGAGAAGCTAAGAGACAGGTTTATTTAGCCAGGGGGGAAGCAGATAAGAAAAAATTTGCCAATGTTCTGCGCCGTGCGGACCAAAGACTTGAGGTATTCCGTGTTGCAAGACAGTGTGTGAGAGAGAATCGTGACGTGGTTGGAGAGAAATGTGTTCGCATGGATGATGGCTCACTTGCGCTGAATGAGGATACAAAGAGAGAGGTATGGGGACACCATTATGAGAGGCTGCTAAATAAGGAAAATTAATGGGATAAAGAGAGTCTGCCGAATGTCGACCCAATAGAGGGACCAGCTATCCAAGTTGACAGTTCCTTAGTAGTTAAGGCAATTAGAAGCATGAAGACAGGGAAAGCCCCAGGCCCATCAGGAATTACTGCAGAGATGCTTAAAATATCTGGTAGTGTCGGCTATAGCCTAGTCACCCGTATAGTTAACCGGGTGATACGCGAAGGAGTCATACCCAATGACTGGTGTAGCAGCATACTAGTCAACTGCTACAAAGGTAAAGGTGACGCTTTAGATAAAATAATTACAGAGGTATCAAGCTATTGGATCAGGTAATGAAGGTTAGAGAGAGGGTCATAGCCGAACTGATTAGGGAGAGAGTCAACTTGGATGAGATGCAGTTTGGTTTCGTGCAGGGAAAAGCATCACTGATGCCATATTTCTGGTGAGACAGCTGCAAGAGAAATACCTAGCCAAAGATAAGCCCCTGTACCTGGCTTTCGTTGACATGGAGAAAGCCTTTGACAGGGTCCCCTGATCCCTTATCTGGTGGTCAATGAGGAAACTAGGGATAGATGAATGGTTAGTGAGAGCTGTGCAAGCCATGTACAGAGACGCTGTAAGTAAGGTGAGGGTTGGCAACGAGTACACTAAAGAATTCAGGGTAGAGGTAGGGGTACACCAAGGTTCAGTCCTCAAACCCCTCCTATTTATCATAGCCTTCCAGGCAATGACTGAGGAATTCAAGACAGGATGCCCTTGGGAGCTCCTCTATGCTGATGACCTTGCTCTAATTGCTGACTCACTATCAGAACTAGAGGCAAAGTTTCAAGTGTGGAGACAAGGATTAGAATCGAAGGGCCTTAGAATCAACCTAGCTAAAACCAAAGTCCTAATATGTAGGCAGGCAGGCAAATCAAAAACGCCCTGCTTGATGTGTAGAAAAGGCGTAGGTAGAAACTCTATAAGATGCACCAAGTGTAAGCTATGGACACATAAGAGGTGCAGCAATGTCAAAGGAAGGCTAACTAGGAAGATTGTTTTTGTATGTGGCAGATGCTCAGGAGCAACAAACACTGAGCACAACTTCCGCCACATTCCAGGGAGAAAAATTAGAAGTAGTTGATAGCTCCCGTTACCTAGGTGACCAAGTCAGTAGTGGGGGCGGGTGTGCTGAAAGTATAACTGCTAGAGTAAGAATAGCCTGGGCAATGTTCAGAGAGCTCTTACCTCTGCTGGTGACAAAAGGCCTCTCGCTCAGAATAAAAGGCAGACTGTATGACGCATGTGTACGAACAGCCATGCTACATGGCACTGAAACATGGGCTGTGATTGCTGAGGATATGTGTAAGCTCACAAGAAATGAAGCCAGTATGCTCCGATGGATGTGTAATGTCAGTGTTCATACTCGACATGTATGGTGCCTGGTGCAGGCATCTGGTTCACCAGCCGTCAGTCAAAATCGTCCAACCCATGCTAACATGGGAAGCGGATGTTAAACAATGATGATGATGATGATATATATATATATACACACACACATATATATATATATTCATTTTCATCATCATCATCGTTTAACGTCCGTTTTCCATGCTAGCATGGGTTGGACGGTTCAACTGGGGTCTGGGAAGCCAGAAGGCTGCACCAGGCCCAGTCTGATCTGGCAGTGTTTCTACGGCTGGATGCCCTTCCTAACGCCAACCACTCCGTGAGTGTAGTGGGTGCATTTTACGTGCCACCTGCACAGGTGCCAGATGAGGATGGCAACGGCCACGTTCAGATGGTTCTCTTACATGCCACCGGCACTGGTATCACAGCTGCATTTTCCATTGATGTTGATCGATTTCGATTTTCATTTTCACTTGCCTCAACAGGTCTTCACAAGTAGGGTTTGTGTCACAAGAAGGAAAGGTATGCATAAGTGGGCTGGCTACGTCCCAGGTAGAGGCCACGGGTTATGGTCTCACTTGTTCTGCCGGGTCTTCCCACGCACAGCAAACTTCCAAAGGTCTCGGTCTCTGGTCATTTCCTCGATGAGACCTAATGTTCGAAGGTCGTGCTTCACCACCTCTTCCACAGGTTCCCTCAACCGATAGGGTGTGGCACTTTTTCACACAACTATCTTCATCCATTCTCGCAATTATCTTCATCCATTCTCCCTTGAGAGAAAAGTTGGACCTAAGAAGCATCAGTTGTGGTGTGCAAGAGAGACATTTGCGCTGGTATGGTCATGTGGCGAGAATGGATGAAGATAGTTGTGTGAAAAAGTGCCACACCCTATCACAGGTGCCAGTGAAGCAACGTTGGTAACGAGCACACTCGAATCGTGCCCTTTTATGTGCAATGGGTACGGAAGCCAGTTGGCTGCTCTGGCAACGATCACGCTTGGATGGTGCTCTTGGCACCCTACTAGCACAGGCATAAGTGCCAGGAAGGTGACGCTGGTAACGATCATACTCGAATAGCCGCTCTGTCAATGATCACACTCGTATGGTGCCCTTTGCACCCCGCTAGCATAGATGCCAGTCATCGAATTGATTTTGATTTCACTTGCCTCAGCAGGTCTTCGCAAGCAGAGTTTACTGACCAAAGAAGGCAAAAGTACGCATAAGCGGGCTGCTTACACTCCTGGCATAAGCCAGAGGTTATGGTCACATTTGGCTTGCCGGGTCTTCTCGAGCACAATATATTTTCAAAAGTCTCAGTCGCTAGTCATTTCCTTGGTGAGGCGTAGTGTTTGAAGGTCGGGCTTCACCACTTCATCTCAGGTCTATATATATATATATATATATATACCCAGATGTGAGAAGGGCAGCAGCTGAACAGGAATCTTTTTTGTGCATGGCACAAAAAATTGTTCAGCAGCTGACCTGGCTACAAACACAAAGCTGGAACTACCACCACATAAGGCCACCACAGGCACCAACACACACACCACAAAAATATTTCTACTGAATGTAGGAGGGCTGCTTCGCGGCAACTGTAAAAGGAAAATCTCATTCCTGAGAGACCTTGCAGCATGCAATCAAGCTGTATGCATGGCACTCATAGAAATGCATCTTGGATCCGATATAGGGGATGCAGAAATACACATACCGCAATATGCTGTCATACGCTCACATAGAAAAGGGAGGAGCCATGGTAGAGTTGCAATGTACATCTGAGATGACCTCACACCCCAGGTCCTGTTGTCATATTCAAACTCAGTGTGTGACACTCAAATTGTACACATAAGACAACTGAATATCGTCATATGTACTACATATCACCCACCGGATGCCCCAAATCACACAGGCATGTTTGAAGACTACCTAACAAAAATAGAAGTTCTCACCAACTTGGAACAACACAGCAGTGTATTCTTCATGGGTGACTTTAACTTCCCCAATGTGGAATGGCCTGGGGGGCAGATGCTCCCAGGGATGACACACCATCAGCAGGCACAGGCAGAGTCCCTGCTCCATCTCACAAATGCCTCTTTCATGGAGCAAATGGTGCTGCAACCAACAAGGGCAGACAATATACTGGAACTCTGCTTCACAAACAATATGGATATTATCCATAATGTTAAAGTGATGCCGACAATGATCTCGGATCACAACATAATAGAGCTGTCTATGTATGGACCAAAAGCCTCTACAGACACACAGCCTATATGAAGCATCCACAATCTCTCCAACTTAAAGTTTCATAAAGCCAACTGGAAGTTGATTGAGAAAGAGATCCTCAAACAGGATTGGCCTAAATGTCTCTCCACACCTGACATTGACATGAAACACAAATGCTTCATGTCCATAATACAAGCCATATGTGACAAATATGTCCCAGTGTGCAGGGCCAGCACACACATAAACAAAAACAGGATCCCTAGAGAAAGGAGGATTCTCATGAGACAACGGACAAGGATTGCGAACTGCCTAAGCAAGCACACCAAAAGTGGTGAGAAGTCTCGGCTTGAGGGAATGCTAATCGAAATTGAGAAAAGTCTGCATCAGTCTCATGAAAAGGAGAGAGCAGATAAAGAAGCTTGGGTAATAGAAAATATAAAATCAAACCCTAAAGCTTTCTTTGCTAAAGAGACAGCCACTGTGTACCAGAGAATAGGACCTCTCTTCCAAAAAGATGGCTCCCTCACAGGAAATCCCACGAGGATAAGTGAAATACTGAACGAACAGTTCCAAAGTGTGTTCACTACACCTCTAGGATACAGGCAAGTAAACAACCCAGAAGAATTCTTTGCCACTTTACCTGTGGCCAAAGAGGCAAAAGTTGAGTACGTCAACATTGAAGATGATGATATCACACTGGCCATAGATGAGATTGACACAAACTCAGCTGCTGGAGCTGATGGATTTCCAGCAATCCTTCTCAAATCGTGCAAACGAGCCCTTGCAAAACCGCTACAGCTTCTTTTTCAGAGCTTTCTTGGAACTGGTAAGCTCCCAGTCAAATTGAAAGAGGGGGTAATATGTCCTATCCATAAGGGAGGAAGCAGAGCAGATGCTAAAAATTATAGGGCTATCTCTCTGACGTCACACATCAGCAAAGTCATGGAGCGAATAGTCCGCAAAAAACTAATCATGTTCCTTGAAGAAAATGACTTGCTGACTGACACCCAGCATGGATTTCAACCAGGTAGAAGCTGCCTAACACAGCTCCTGCAACTCTATGACTGGGTGTTAAAACAGCTACTAAATGGTCTCGGCATAGGCGGAAAACTTGAAGAGTGGCTGCACAACTTTCTAAAAGACAGAAGGCAGGCAGTTGTGACCAATGGAGCCACCTCCAAGGAAACACAAATAACAAGCGGTGTTCCACAGGGCACTGTCTTGGGGCCACTGCTGGTCATCGTAGTCCTTTCAGACATTCCCTCAGTTGCTAAGATGGCCACCCTTGCTAGCTATGCAGATGGCACAAAAGTCTCCCACACAATACAAAACCCTGGAAATATTGCACATTTGCAACAGGAGTTGGATACAATATACAGGTGGGCTGAGGACAACAACATGCAGTTTAATGCAGGTAAGTTCCAGGCCCTGCGCTACTGACACACAAAGGTAAACGACATGCACACTGGATACACTGGCCTGGGAAGAATTGCAATCCCTTAGTCAAAATCAGTGCGTGACCTGGTCATTGACATGAGCAATGATGCATCTTTCCAAGTGCATATTACTAATCTGGTGATAAAATGTAGACAGCTAGCTGGATGGATTCTCCGAACTTTCAGAACAAGAGAGAAGGAGACACTGATGGTCCTCTGGAAAACATTCGTCCTCAGCCGCTTGGACTACTGCTCCCAACTATGGTCACCACACAATATAAAACTAACAGCAGAACACGAAGCAATTCAAAGAAGCTACACAAAGAAGATCGTCTCAATGCAAAATATGAGCTACTGGGAAAGACTGAAAGTATTAAAACTCTTCTCCCTAGAGCGAAGGCGGGAGAGATATGTGGTGATATACATCTGGAAAATCCTGGAGGGTCTTCTCCCAAACTTTAGCATTCAAAGTTACCCCAACCACAGAATGGGGTGCCACTGCATGGTGCCAAAGATTCCAACATCACCATCAAAATACAGGACCAGATACTGCAACAGCTTGGGTTTCAGAGGAAACAGCTCTTCAACATCCTCCTTAAAAGCCTGAGAGACTTGCATGGTGTGGATGTGGGTTTCTTTAAAACTAAACTGGATCTCCTCTTGTCGGGGCCCCAGATGAACCTACCTCATGACTGGAGACACAGATGCAGGCAGTGGCATTGAACTCCCTTGTTGACCAAGTGCCATGTATGAGAGGTGGATTCACGTATTAGTGTAGCTCATTCAGCGGTGGTGCCCCAGCATGGCCGCATCCTTCGGGCTTCAACATCTTTAAGGATATCATCATCATCATCATCATCATCGTTTAGCGTCCATTTTCCATGCTAGCATGGGTTGGACAGTTCTACTGGGGTCTGTGAAGCCAGAAGGCTTCATCAGGCCCAGTCAAATCTGGCAGTGTTTCTACGGCTGGATGCCCTTCCTAACGCCAACCACTCCGTGAGTGTAGTGGGTGCTTTTTACATGCCACCCGCACTGGTGCCAGACAGAGCTGGCAAACGGCCACGAACGGATGGTGCTTTTTATGTGCCACCGGCACGAGGGCCAGGCGAGGCTGGCAACGGACACGAAACGGGGCGGTGCTGGCAACGGTCGCGAAACGGAAAGTTCTCTTACATGCCACCGGCACTGGTAACACATCTGCAATTTCCATTGATCGATTTCCATTGATCGATTTCGATTCTGATCCTCACTTGCCTCAATGGGTCTTCACAAGCAGAGTTTCGACATGCCACCGGCACTGGTAGCACATCCGCAATTTCCATTGATCGATTTCGATTCTGATCCTCACTTGCCTCAACACGTCTTCACAAGTAGAGTTTTGTGTCCCAAGAAGGGAAGGTATGCATACGTAGGCTGGCTCCATCCCATGTAGAAGGCCACGGGTTGTGGACTCACTTGTCCTGCCGGGTCTTCTCGCGCACAGCACGCTTCCAGAGGTCTCGGTCTCTAGTCATTTCCTCAGTGAGACCTAAAGTTCGAAGGTCGTGCTTCACTACCTCGTCCCAGGTTTTCCTGGGTCTGCCTCTTCCACAGGTTCCCTCAACCGCTAGGGTGTGGCACTTTTTCACACAACTATCTTCATCCATTCTCGCCACATGACCATACCAGCGCAAACGTCTCTCTTGCACACCACAACTGATGCTTCTTAGGTCCAGCTTTTCTCTCAAGGTACTTACACTCTGCCGAGTGTGAGTACCGGCATTACACATCCATCGGAGCATACTGGCTTCATTTCTAGCGAGCTTACGCATATCCTCAGCAGTCACGGCCCATGTTTCACTGCCATGTAGCATGGCTGTTCGTACACACGCATCATACAGTCTGCCTTTCACTCTGTGCGAGACGCCTTTTGTCACCAGCAGAGGTAAGAGCTCTCTGAACTTTGCCCAAGCTATTCTTACTCTAGCAGTTACACTTTCAGCACCCACCCCCGCTGCTGACTTGGTCACCTAGGTAACGGAAACTATCAACTATTTCTAGTTTTTCTCCCTGGAAAGTGACGGAAGTTGGTCTCAGAGCATTTTCAGTGTTTATTGTTCCTGAGCATCTGCCACATACAAAAACCATCTTCCTAGTTAGCCTTCCTTTGACATTGCTGCATCTCTTATGTGTCCATAGCTTACACTTGGTGCATCTTATAGAGTTTCTACCTACACCTTTTCTACAGATCGAGCAGGGCCATCTACCTGAAGGTGTTGTGATTTGTCTACCTTCCTACTGATTACGACTTTGGTTTTAGCTAGATTGACTCTGAGGCCCTTCGATTCTAATCCTTGTTTCCACACCTGAAACTTCTCCTCCAGTTCTGATAGCGACTCAGCAATTAGAGCAAGGTCATCAGCATAGAGGAGCTCCCAAGGGCATCCTGTCTTGAATTCCTCCGTTATTGCCTGGAGGACTATGATAAATAGGAGGGGGCTGAGTACTGAGCCTTGGTGGACCCCTACCTCTACCCGGAATTCTTCACTGTACTCATTTCCAACCCTCACTACTACTAGCGGCGTCCCTATACATGGCCCGCACAGCTCTCACTAACCATTCATCTATCCCTAGTTTCTCATTGCCCACCAGATAAGGGATCGGGGGACCCTGTCGAAGGCTTTCTCCATGTCAACAAAAGCCAGGTACAGGGGCTTATCTTTGGCTAGGTATTTCTCCTGCAGCTGCCTTACCAGGAATATAGCATCAGTAGTACTTTTCCCTGGCACAAACCCAAACTGCATCTCATCTAAACTAACTCTCTCTCTAATTAGTTGGGCTATGACCCTCTCCGTAACCTTCATCACCTGGTCCAACAGCTTGATACCTCTGTAGTTATTTGTATCTAGGGCATCACCTTTGCCTTTGTAGCAGTTGACTATTATACTGCTACACCAGTCATTGGGTATGACCCCTTTGTGTATCACCTGATTAACTATATGGGTGACTAGGCTATAGCCGACACTACCAGACATTTTGAGCATCTCTGCAGTGATTCCTGATGGGCCTGGGGCTTTCCCTGTCTTCATGCTTCTAATTGCCTTAGCTACCACAGAACTATCAACTCGGATAGCTGGTCCCTCTGTTGGGTCAACATTCGGCAGACTCTTTTATCCCATTCATTTTCTTCATTCAGCAACCTTTCATAGTGGCATCTCCAAACCTCTCTCTTCGCATCCTCATTTAGCGCAAGTGAACCATCTTCCATGCGAACACACTTCTCTCCTACCACATCACGATTCTCTCTCAAACACTGTCTTGCAACATGAAACACCTCCAGTCTTTGGTCGCACGCGCGCAGAACATTGGCAAATTTTTTCTTATCTGCTTCCCCTCTGGCTAAATAAACCTGTCTCCTAGCTTCTCTTTGGCAGTCTGATACAATTCCCTGCTACCCCCATTTTCCAGACCTTCCAAGCCTGTCTCTTTTCTCTAATAGCCCTGTCTACAATATTGTTCCACCACCACGTTATTCTAGGTCGAGAGGGGACTTTGCACCAGCCACAGATCTGGTCAGTGGCTCTCAGCAGGTTGTCCCTTAGAAACGTCCAGCTGTCTTCTACCCCCTGTGATGCTCTATCCCCTTCTACTCGTCAGAGGCTTCAAGTAATATGTCCCTAAATCTCTGTCCATTTGCAGGATCTTTAAGCTTCCAGATCCTTCTTCTCCATATTTGTCGTCTTCTGGTTGTCCTCCTAGTCCTGATCCTAAAGTCACTAACTACCAGTCTATGTTGTGGGGTACATTCTTCACCTGGGAAGGTTTTGGCATTTATAAGCAGCCATCTCTCCCTTTGCCTTGTAAGGATGTAGTCAATTTGGCTGGTATGTTGGCCCGATTGGTAAGTGACTAGGTGGCTGGTAGGTTTCCTGAAGTTAGTGTTGCAAATCATAAGATTATTTGCATCGCAGAACTCCAGCAGCCTGGTTCCCTCCTCGTTGCGGGAGCCATAGCCATAGCCTCCATGTACGCCATGGAAGCCCCCAGCATGTCGTCCAACGTGACCATTGAAGTCACCAGCCACAAGATAAGGTCTCTGTCGTTCGTCAATGAGGTAGTCTGCAGTAGAGTGTCATAGAATCGGTCTTTCTGTCCATCGGGTAGCCCCGACTGAGGAGCATAGGCTGATATAATGGTTGCTAAACTATGATGAAGCACTAATCTAATCTTAAGTATTCTGTCACTTACTCTGATTACCTCAATTACTTTATCTACCCATTTCTCAGCGATAAGTATACCCACGCCACCAACCCCGTCAGTGTTCCCTGCCCAGAAAATCTTGTACCTGCGTTCCTTGCCTGTGAGGAACCTAGCTGATCCTCCTCTCCACCTTATTTCTTGCATGCAAAATAATCCACACATCTCCGTTCAAGCATCTCGACTATCTCACCAGACCTACCTTTCAGAGTGCCAACGTTGAGGGTGCCACCCTGGGGGTGGAAGGCATGGGCTCTAGAGACCCTGGGACGGTGGACAGTAGCTTCGTGTACCTGAAAAGAAAGCTCGCATTTGGCAGCAGAATTCATGTGCAAGAAATGAAGTAGTAAAGTAGCCTTCAGTACAACCTGCATAAACGCTAGCCTTTCATATTTTGCACTGTATGAACATTACCTTACATAGGTCGAGACTAGGGGTAGGGAGGGGTATGGATGGTGAGAGCATTTGCAGTCTTCATGGGAAGCAATCCCGGAATGGAAGAGAATAGGAACTTCCGGCATGCGTGGTGGGGGTGGGAGGGCGGGTGCACCGTAGCTGAGTAAAGAGGTTCTGTTAATCGTGAGCTAGCAAATGGGTTTGTATGAATCGGGAGACAATACTAAACGAAAAATTGAAAAATTGAAAAATTGAAAAATTGAAAAATTGGAAAATTGAAAAATTGAAAAATTGAAAAATCAGAGTGGCTATGAACCTGGAGACAAGTCTAAACGAAAAAAAAATGTTTGAGCTAGACAGGGTAATGAGGGAATACTGAAAGAATGAGTGACAATACAATGAGATGGAAATTGAAGAATAGAGAAAGAATAAGGATAGGTGCAAGAAAGAAGGTAGTCGTAGCGAGGTTGGACGATTCACTTAACTTTTAGCCATTCATGATCTGTGCGTATTCTTTAGATATTTTGAAGCGAGTGGGGTTAACGATAAATGCGTTGGCTCTTTTATGTATGGCGATGATGGTTTTGGGGAGGGGGGGGCATAGAGGACCATGGCGATGATGGTTATGGGAAGGGGGGACATAGCGAGAGAGAGATACGGTTAGTTAGAGAGAGAGGTCAAGGGACACGTGACAATAAGCGGTGTGAGGGAATTTGACTGGGGACGGCATTGTCGATAAATAAACATTAGATAAATAGTTTGAAAATCAGAAAAATCAGAGGGAATATCATTATTGATAG
>NW_021834942.1:12500-44083 GCF_006345805.1 Octopus sinensis | reverse complement strand
AAGCGGAAGAGTATGCGTTCCAGTTTGGTGATGGTGTTGTCGGGACAAGGTACGACGGTCAGGCGGTAATCGATGACGGATGCGATGTACGCGTTCGCCACCTCCACCCGGCCTTTTAGAGACAGCTTTCTCTTGGCCCATGTTTGGCTGAGAGCGACCACTCTACTCATGATCTCGTCCCAGTTCTTATCCATTTGGAGGTCCGGACTGAACCAGACCCCGAGCAATTTAACCGGTCCGTCCGTCCAGCGTCCCACTACTGAGCCGCAGTCGGACGGCATGGGCATGCTTCTCCAGGTGCCGAGTAGCAAACCCACTGACTTTTCCGGGTTAATCTTTGCTCCCGTCACCGTTTCGTATTTTCTTAGTGTCTCGCCTATCATCTGGATGTGTTTGTCGCTCGACACTATGACGGTGAGATCGTCCGCATATGCCGACACGCTCGTCCCGCAACCCAGTTCCCATGGGATGCCCCTCAGTGTCGCCAGCTTCCGCAGTAGCGGCTCGAGAGTCAATACATACAGAAGCGCCGACAAGGGACACCCCTGACGGACCGAACGCGTGATGTCAAACGGTTTCGACAGGTGACCGTTCAACCGAATCACCGATCGGATGCCGCTATACAAGGCAGCGATCCAACCGCGGAAGACGGGACCGAAGCCAGCCGCCCTGAGGACGGCCGCCAAGTACCGATGGTCGACCCTATCGAAGGCTTTAGACTGATCCAAATTTATCAGCGCCCCACCCATGCCAGGATCCTTAACTACCCTGTTCACAATGTAGCGCATCAGATGGAGGTTGTCATGTATGGTTCTGCCCGGCACGGCGCATGTTTGCGCCCTGTCGACCAGTTTACCAATGACAAGCGCCAACCTCTCGGCTATTACTTTGGCCAAAATTTCCAAATCTGCGTTGAGCAGAGTGATGGGCCTGAAATTATCGATAAAATTCCCCTTGTTTGGGTCTTTCTTCAGCAACGTCACTGCACCTCGGCTCACGAAACCGGGGATTCTCCCGTTTTGTTGCCAGTTGCAGTAGCTTGATGCGAAGAGGTCGCCAAACAAGTCTGGCATTTGACAATACAGCTCGTAGGGTAAACCATCCAATCCAGGCGACTTATCCCTCGCGCAGCCCGCCATCGCATCCCACACGTCAGCGGCTGTGATGGGACTTTCACAACACTCCGCTTCTCTTGCCGAGAGCCGTGGCAGGTCGGTCAGGTAGGCACTGAAATCCATCCCGCGTTCCGACCCACCACTCGCACCAAACAGTCGAGCAAAGTCCTGTTGAAAGGCCTCACACATCCTTTCGGGTTAGAGTAAACTGCATCCCTGTTGATCTATTAGAGACCGAATGGTGGCTCTGTTGCCACGCTGCGCCTCCGCTACCCGGGCCTCACGCGCAGCTTCGATCCCTTCGTTCCTTAAGGCACGCATTTTAGCTCTGACGCAGCCAGCACGTTGGTTGCGCTGCCAGTGGTAAGTGCCTCTTCTAGTTTCTTAACCAAGTCTCCCTCTACTCTATTTCGTTCTATCACTAATTCCTTGCTAAACCTAATTGATTCCGATTTTATTGCCATTTTCAGGGCGTACCACCAGCGGTTGTTAACGACGGCTCCCGTCAGTTCCCTCTTAATTAACTCGCTAATCCGGTTCCTGTAAACCTGTCGCGCTAACAGCGACGTGTTCAGTTTCCAGTAACCGGGACCCTGCCTATGTGTTTTATCTAAGTCGAGCGTACACGTAACAAATTTGTGATCTGTGTAGCTGACTATTTTAAATTGTGGACATCCTACACTATCCCTATCCGCTGTCCTGCATAGAATTCTATCTAGATAAAATCTCGACGATCCGATGCGGTTTGTCCAAGTCCACGTTGGCACGTTCGGATGGTCGAGTCGGAACCTGTCAGACAAATGGAAACGTCTGAGCAGGTCTTAGAGGCTCTTACACCCCCTTCTATTCCTATCCCTTCCCACATAATCTAGATGCGTGTCCAAGGTAGCGTTCCAATCCCCTACTAACAGTAAAGGTCTAGACGTACCCAGGAAAACCTCTAGACGTCTGAAGAAATCCGCCCGACCCGTTAATGAGGGTGCATAAACTGCCATCAGACGGAATGCACACCCATTTCTGCCATCCACGTCCAAGACAACCAGCCTACCCTCCGGGTCTAGGAATATTGCTCTTACTTTTACATTTAGACTCTTTCGAAAAAGCACCGCGGTATCTCCACCACCCATGTTCGGCAGACAGGGAGAAAAATAAATGTCAAATTGATTGCCAAACATGGACTCGAGGGCCCGCGGCTTACTGAGTCTGGTTTCACTGATAGCTACTATATCCACGTTCAGTGACTTGATGTCGTTTAGAAGGTAACCTTGCTTCCAAGCCGACGCCAAACCACGCGCATTCACACAACCTAATTTAAGCATACTTGACATTTACGAAAATTGTGTTTTACTCACTACATTAGAAGAGACAAGAGGCAAGAGGGAGGTCACTTACTCATTTTAAAAGTTTCATTTTTTTCTTCTTCTTTTGTATTGTTTTTGATGAGGTGTTTGTATAGTTTTCTGGACAGGTATCGTTGAAACCCGCCTACCGCATTCGGAAATATTGTTTTCAGTATGTGGTGTTGTGCTTGTGTTATGTGTAAAATTCTGATGTGTTTCGGTGGTGTGGTGTGCGGATGATTGTTTGTCTTAAAGTCATCTTCACAGATGTCCGTGTTGGATGTGATGTAGTCCATTAATTCTTTATTGACTGTGTCTATTGCAGTTAGTTGTGTGTGTGGTTTTACGGGTTCATTGCTTTTTTGATTGTCTAGGGGGATGTTGTCCGGAGTTAGATATCTCCCTGCTTTACTTCCTTGTTTGGTGGATTTTTTGAATCCTTTCCTTTTACTCCTTGTGGCTATTTGCCATTCCGTCGAACTTTCGTCGTCCGACGTATCAGTAGGAGGTAAAGGCAAAGCATTTGCATTACTATGTATGCTTTTAGAAATTGTTGATGTTTTGTGCGGTGTTTGTGTTGTTGTGGTGTTAGGGGTAGAATTTGTCTTCTCGTCACTGTTTTCTGTCTTTTTAATTGCCGTTCTCGGTGTTGGTGTTGGTCTATTTTTTGTTGGTTCAGCATGTTGAATTGGTTGTGACGTGAACGGTGATTGTGTTGGTACTGTTTCTTTTCTTTGTGATGTTGTTGGGGTTTGTTTGCTGGTTTGTTGTTTTTCTTGGCATTGTTCCATAATTGAGTGTGTTGGTGCTGATGTTGGTGTTGGCAACAAGGGTTTTTTTATTTGTTTTCTGATTTGTTCTTTCTTGTTTTTTCTGTACCAGAGCGCACTTGGCAATTAAATGTTCGGGGCTGCCACAGTTGTAGCATCTAGGTTTTTTGCCTTCTGCTACAACATTTTCCAAGTGGATCTTATCCGGTAGGCTCTCGATAGAGGCCCCCTCAATCTGTATGGTCACCACTATTGTCTTCCCACCCCAAATGTCGCGAAGGTACACGGCGGTTTCCAAAATGTTGATATTTTTTAAATGGTAACAGATTGCCCCTATTATCCATTTGTTAGGAAGATCGGGAGGTACATTTTTAATAGTGATTCGACTCACTCTCTGGTTTTTATAGTATGGGACCATGATGATTTCATCAATTCCCGAGACTCAGTAGAGTGAGCTTTTGCCACTTCCTAGTTAGGGAAGCGGACCACTACTGTGTTAAACTGGACCCCAGTTTATATATTCTTTTTCTTTCATTATGCTTTTTAAGCATTTTTCTACATCTGTTTCTGTAATCTGCTCATTTAGTTTTTTGTTTTTTCTTATAATTTTATATATAATTGTCTTATTTTCTATTTCTTGCTTTATGTGTTGAGGTGTATGTAGCACTAAATCTTGCCCACGGGTTGTAAAGAGAGCTCTCGTTTCTATGAGCTCTTCATTTGTAAATGTTACAATCTCTTTCTTCTGACGCAGAGTGTCAGCGAAATTTACTGGTGTTGTTGATTTTTTTGTATTAACATCTTCACTATTAGATAGTTCATTTTTATTGTTGTTGTTGTTGTTGTTGTTTTTCTTAATAGTATTCGCGTGAGTTTCATTTTTATCATTTATGTTGGTTGTGTTGGTAGTGGTGGTGGTGGTGGATGGGGGTGGTAGCAGTAGCAGTTTCGTTGTTGTTGTTGTAGTGGTGGTGGCGGTGGTGACAGGGCTGTTACCGCACGTGGTTGCAGCGTTCATTCCAACGATATTCATGTTTGCACTTTGCGTGCATGAGTTCTTTTTTTCTTCTCCTAGCGTTTCCAAACTAGGAAAATGCTGGTCCATAAAGGAACGCGACCAGCGTTCTACAATAAAATTTCTCGGCATTTTCTAATGTCGAGAAGAAAATTACAGAAATGAAATGGGGTTGAAACAGCCCCTAGGGCCGAATTCCTCCCTTGGAAACGCACTCAAACGAAAGTTGGGTGCCTTACACACCTTATTTTTAAAAACATACACAAAATATGGGCTATAAATAGTCAAAATAAACGATTACCTTCGGAGCCGAAGTGACAGCACGTCCGTAGATAGATAGATAGATAGATACATAGATAGATAGATAGATAGATAGATAGATAGATAGATAGATAGATAGATAGATAGATAGATAGATAAATAAATAGCTAGATAGATAGATATATGGATGGATAGATAGATGGATGGATGGATAGAGAGATAGATGGATGGCTACATAGATAGTTAGATAGATAGATTGTTAGATAAGTAGACAGATAGATAGATAGATAGATAGATGGATAGATAGATAGATACATATCGCCAGTTCTAGTTTAGTCTTCTTTACCCTTTTAATCTCATTTATCAATTACTGCTGGTCGTTAATTTTATTCTTATTCTCATCCTTCTCTTTTGTTATAGTTTCAACTTTGTATATCAGCGTCATCCTCCACATGATCATTCCAAATATTAAGAGCACCATCAGTAAATATTGTCATCATAATCATCGTCTACGTCCTCGTGGTGGTCGTAACCATCATCCACCATCATCATCATCCTTATCAGTCATAATATGGAACCACAAGTGCAATGCCAGCAGACCGAAAGAACTTCATCACTACCAAATCCGTCACCGTCAATGCCCTCATCATAATAATTATCGCTTTCATCATTACTTAACACAATGCCATACATCTTCATCATTATCTTCATAATCTTCACTTATCATTTTCATAATCGTCTTCACCAAATTGTCTCACTTGTACTTATTTTTCTTCTATTTCAGCAGCTATTTCATTAGACATAATATTTGAAATATATGACTAATCACTTCTATGCTTGTTCTTCATGAATTATCTTTCAGAGATCTTTCCAGTAATGCAATCGTGAAAATTGAAAATGGATCGTTTGCAAATCTTCCAAACTTAGGTGAATTGTAAGTTGAACCAGTCTTGTTCATACTATATTCCTGAGTATATATTTCCTGAAATTTAATACCTTTCCATCTTACTTTCTTAACCTTCGGTTGCCCTTCTCTACCTCACATTATCTCTCTCTATATATATATGTATGTGAGTGTGTGTGAGTTGAGCGTGTTTGTGTGTGACGATGTGTGTTTACATAAGTCTTTGTGTTCTACATCACTGTTTGGTATATTGTGAAAAGTGCGTATATAGTCATATGTATATTTATTCCTGAAATGTGTGGATAAATATATAGTCCTTTAGTGTTTCGTCTTGGGCGGGAGATACTAAACAATTCTTTGATGATATCACGTTGCAATTTTACCTCGATAAATGGGCAAAAGCTACATTTATCAAAGGAAAAACGACAGAAACATCCCTCAGAATGTCATAATGGAATTAGAACACGCGGAGAGATACATGTACTTATCGATATTTGAAGTGGACATGATCAAATATTCAGTGATGAATATTATCGCAGGGTAAAAGCAATATTCAAGACAGAGCTGAATGCAAGAAACAGGATCGAAGTGATCAGTACCTATGCCGTACAAGTCGTGACTTACAGTTTCAATATCATTAACTGGTCAATTATTGAAATATGTAATCGTGACAGAAAAATACGAAAATTGTTGACAATGCATAGAATGCACCACCCTAAAACAGATGTAGAACGATTTTACCTGCAAAGAAAAGAGGGTGGCCGTAACATTTACAATTGGAATTAACAATGGATAGTGCCACAATTGACCGTGACACCTACCTAAACAACTCTCATGACTGAATATTAAAACTTGTCTCAAAGCACGAAAACAAGAAAGTGTCATACAAAGTAACAAAGCATGCAAAGAAATATCTAAGTGAATTCCAAATACAACAATTCCCAGAATTAAACGTACTAGAAGCAAGCACAGAAAAAAGCTAAGCGAATGAAAGTACATGCAAAGAATCTGACTTAGATATTCTTACAGATAAATGACAAAGAAAACAGCTCAATGGCAAATACCCAAAGAGAGCTAATAGTGCCGATGTGGATAAAGCCATTACCCATCAATGTTTAGTGTCTTCTAGCTTAAAATCAGACACAGACGGATTTAATATAGCAGCTCAAGATCAAGGCCTACCTACAAGAAACTACCATATTAAAGAACGGCAGTCACCCAGCATGTCTTGTAAACAACAAAATGAAACCATTGATCATGTTGTCTCCATGTGCAGTCTTCTTGTGCATACAGAATATCTCAACAGGCATGATTGAGCAGCACATCATATTTACTAGTTAATTTGCAAAAACATACACGTGCCACATGATACAATCGGTTGGGGACCCGAACACACTCCAGTTCTTGAAGATGATCGCATCTTAACCTCTAGAACCTTGCCATTCAAAGTGACAGAAAGATAGATGCGAATAGAACAGGCATTATATAGAAAAACTACAGGAAAAAAACCATGCCTCCTCATTTAAAACTGTCCCAATCGACAAAAAAAGTATCTATCAAAACCTACAAAACTGAGCAAGTGTAAAGATCTTGAAATAGAAATTAGCAAAATGTGGAAGTAAAACAATGCCTGTTGTCATAGTTGCCCGAGGAATTATAGCAAAAGGCCTGAATCATACCATCTCAGATACTAGGAAACCCCAAAATGGCAGCAACTCAAAAGATAGCGCTAATCGGAACCGCCCATATCCTACGTAAAATACTGTGTATTTAATTTTAAATTTTATGACAAACTCATATCCTTTGAACATCATTATGGTCATCTCCTTCATGAAATCCCCAAACACCGCATTTTTTTCCTTATCTTCCTGCATTTAATTCCGTCGATATATTAAAACTGTTATGGCTAGTCTCTTCTATTATTGAATGTGCTGATATGATTTCTCGCGTCACACCGCATTCTTATGAGCCGCCACTATAAAAACCTATTTCCATTTGAAGAAAAGACTGATGCAATGAATACCTTATATATAGGTCCTCTAGGCAGCAGCTTTGATACCATAAAATGATCCACGAATGAGATGTGTATCACCGAATCAAAACAAAGCAATTCTGTCACGATACACTACATGCATCTCCTAGAGGCTGATATAAATAAACTATACGTCCCACGTGAGGATGTAAGAGTGCGCAAAAGCTTCTGCCACTCTCGTAAAATAAGAGTAACCATAAGGTTAGATGACAAACAAAAGGAAATCATAGACTCTGTATTAGTATGAAAGTAGTAAGACATACACACCTTTCTTTTTCAGTAACTTCCTATACCTTTCTGGCCACTTGTCACAGTGAGGTGGTGTGGTGCTACCCAAATCAGGTTTTTCATCACATACATGTGAAGCCAGGAAATCCTCCACCGCACTCCAATTCCGTGATGTATTGCCCTCGTACCGAAAGCCTCGCAATAGCAACATCTAATCACAGAGAACCAAGCTTTCTCTGAGGCTGCTTATGAAGTGCTTTAAATTGTATTTTCCGCTCAGGACTACGTTGCTCAGCCTTTTTCACAGGCAATCGCTTCCTTCTCTTCAATGAGGATATTGAAATGTCATGTACGGAGAACTGCCAAATGATCCATGGCGGATGCTCTATTTTTAACTCCAGGTCTTAAAATTACTGGGAGACATCACATGGCCACTGTAGATAGTCGCCTTTCAGAATCCTTGTTGCTTTCACAATTAGATTATGTGTCACTCCGGTTAAATTTAAACACCTTCCCCAGGTTTTCCACTGTCTTCTAGATGACGGATAGTAAGTGACCGCTTCTGACCGCTTCTGAGGCCAATATTGTTGACTGACGAAGTTGAAACTCATGTAACTCCCAGTCATAAACTACTCAAGTAATTTTAGGATCGTCCATGCCATTATGGCAGATGTTGTAAAGAAAGTTAGGTCAAGACTACGACTACAAGTACTCCATCGTCCTCGGTATGACTCAGCTTACAGGTGCAGTTTAGTATTCCCCCACTTTTCACTACATTTACTTGGGTGGTGTAGATTTCTCTCTCACTCCACCCTCACTGTAATTTTAAATGGAATTTTAAGGCTTCGATGAGAGTTTGATCGTATTATCTCTCTCTCTTCAATTGTTCTGTATTCTCCACCACACTACCTCTCTGCTTATAGCCTGTTCGCCAGGTCTTCTTAGTTCCAGTTCATTTGAATGGTTCCAACAAGCACAATTTGTCGTAGGTTACTGCGATCCAGCCTCTGGAAACAGGACCGAATCCGGCTTCCTTCAGTGCAGGCGCCAACAGGTGGCATTTGACTAACACAAAATTAGGATTTCATTAGAACGCATTTGTTACTCATTCTGTCTGTGATGTACTGTGCAAGCAGGAACCTGCTGTGCTTAGATGATTTTGATGTGGAATCTTCGGCATTTAGCCTAATTACGGGTCTCAAATTATTATCAAATACATTTTTTTCGAGTTCCTTCTCAACATTGCCGTGACCCCCACATTTTATCAGGGCAAAGAACCATCTCGTTCTTCTTCCCTTTGTTGTAGACACCTGCCATTGCAGTTATCCGCCAGTTATCCTTAGGAACTTAGTCAGCAATGTAGGTAGAAGAATATCTTCAATTTCTTCGGATGAGGCAGCATTCCATAATACTGCACCGTATTACGATAGCGCATTAAGGAATGGTGGATTCTCTGAGAAGATCCAGTACAACCAGCTTAATGCTGGTAATAATGCTGCGCGAAGGAAAGTTTTGTGGTTCAACCCGGCTTTCAATTTGGCCGTAAAGACTAATATAGGTAAGGAATTTTTGAAATTAGTCTCTAGGCATTTTAAGCTGGACCTTAAATTCTAAAGAATATTTAATAAAAGAACCCTTAAGGTTAGCTATTCTTGTTGCAGAAATTTCGCCTCTTATATTAGCCAGCATAATAGGAATCTGATTGATATTAAGCATGGTGCCGAGCCCCTCAAGAAATGCAATTTCAAAAATGAATCCTCCTGTCCGTTGGGAGGGAAATGTCTAGTAAAAGGGATCGTTTATAGAGCCAAGGTACAAATAGAAGGCTCATCGGAATACTAGACCTATATAGGGGCTTCAGAAAATTCATTTAAAACGCGATTTTATTCGCATAAAAATCCATTTAGATACCCAGAAAATAGGAAGAGGACCAGCCTAGCAAAATATGTTTGGGAACTAAAAGAAAAGGAAACACCACCTTTCAACGTGACATGGAGCATTCTGGACAGAACGGTACCATACAGACATGGAGCGCATAAGAAAAAAATTTTAAGTGCAATCTTTGCCTGTTAGAGAAACTGTATATTTTATTCAAAGACAATAATTCTTTGAATCAAAGAAGTGAGCTGATGAACTTATGCAGGCACGCAACCAAATTTAAAATGTCAAACATAAATGTGGCATATGGATAGAGTATATTTTGTTTGTTTTGTAGTTTTGAATTTTGAAATTTTGATTTTTGATTCTTGGACTAGTCTGTAAACGCACCGATGGATTTGTTTCGCGCTATGCAGATTTCATTCCGTATAGCAAAGTCTCGTGCATATATTTTGTTTATTTTGTTAATATTTCTACATATTCCTTAGGAAATACCTTCGACTTAGTTTATTTCATGTTATTATATTGTATAGGCTTACTTTGATATTTAATTTATAGATGATCCGAAATAGGGTGTTATATTTTACATGTCTTTCGTATAATTTTTATTATTACACTCACCATTTTTAAAAAGCAATGTTGTCAGAACCTAGGCATTTTGATGTAAATATGTGTATAGCCACGAATATGTATTTGTAAGTATACGTCTTTGTATATGTGTAAGTGAGCGTATGTTTGTACTTAAGCACATACATACACGATTGTATGTGTATGTATCCACTTGAACTTGTGTGTTTGCGTACTTGTCTCTATATATATGTGTCAGTATATGTGATTACGAAGTTTGTATACATAATTTTTCTTCTTTCGTTTTCCGTCCCCACTCTTTTCCTTCTTTTTTCTCTCTCTTCTCTTTTTTCTCTCTCTTCCTTTCTTTCGTGTTTTCTCTATCTTACTTTCCGTTACTTGTAGAGTCCTGTAACTTTACGTCCCCCCTTCCCTTACCCATGTCTTCAACTTTATATCGTAAATAAGAACGCCCCTCCCCATCCATGATTTTAGCTTATAGTCTTTATAGATACAGTGGTTTTGCGTGCGAACTAGATTGCGTATGCATATGTGTACATGCATTTGTGTGTATATTTTAGCTTTATATTTATACGTCTGTATATGTATGCGGTCTGCACGCATCTATCTGTGTATGTTGATGTATATATGTATAGTTTAATATGAATATGTACTGCCGTGTAATATTTTAATGCATTTTAACATTTTAATCTCAATTTCCATGTATTAATTATATTTACTTTATTAATGACAATATGTATTTTATTCAATAAAAGGTTTTTCCTCGAATTTTATAATTTTTATTTATATATATAAAATCCTTAAAATCCTTAAAAATGTTTTATCCCGAAGGCCGCGGCCATGCTGGGGCACCACCGCTGAATGAGCTACACTAATATGTGAATCCACCTCTGATACGTGGCACTTGATCAACAAGGGAGTTCGATACTGCTGCCCGCATCTGCGTCTCCTGTCGTGGTAGGTTCATCTGGGACTCCCGACAAGAAGAGATCCAGTTTAGTTTTAAAGAAACCCACATCCACACCATGTAAGTGTCTTAGGCATTTAGGGAGGATGTTAAAGAGCTGTGGTCCTCTAAAACCCAAGCTGTTGCAGTATCTGGACCTGTATTTTGATGGTGATGTTGGAATCTTTGGCACCATGCAGTGGCGCCCCGTTCTGCGGTTGGGGTAACTTTGAATGCCAAAGTTTGGGACAAGACCCTCCAGGATTTTCCTGATGTGTATATCACCGCATATCTCTCCCGCCTCCACTCTAGGGAGAAGAGGTTTAATACTTTCAGTCTTTCACAGTAGCTGATATTTTACATTGAGACAATCTTCTTTGTAGCTTCTCTGAATTGCTTCAAGTTCTGCTGTTAGTTTTATATTGTGTGGTGACCATAGTTGGGAGCAGTAGTCCAAGCGGCTGAGGACGAATGTTTTCCAGAGGACCATCAGTGTCTCCTTCTCTCTTGTTCTGAAAGTTCGGAGAATCCATCCAGCTGGCCATTTGCATTTTATCACCAGATTAGTAATATGCACTTGGAAAGATGCATCATTGCTCATGTCAATGCCCAGGTCAGGCACTGATTTTGACTCAGGGATTGCAATTCTTCCTGGGCCAGTGTATCCAGTCTGCACGTCGTTTACCTTTGTGTGACGGTAACGCAAGGCCTGGAACGTACCTGCATTAAACTGCATGTTGTTGTCCTCCGCCTACCTGTATATTTTATCCAACTCCTGTTGCAGATGCGCAATATTTTCAGGGTTTTGTATTGTGTGGGATTTTTTGTGTCATCTGCATAGCTAGCAAGGGTGGCCATCGTAGCAACTGAAGGCATGTCTGAAAGGGCCACTATGAACAGCAGTGGCCCCAAGACAGTGCCCTGTGGAACACCGCTTGTTATTGGTGTTTCCTTGGAAGTGGCTCCATTGCTCACAACTGCCTGTCTTCTGTCTTTTAGGAAGTTGTGCAGCCACTCTCCAAGTTTTCCGCCTATGCCGTGACCACGCAGTTTGTGACAGATCATACCATGGTCGACTTTATCAAAGGCCTTTGCAAAGTCGAGATATATTACATCCACATTTGAGCCATTTAGTAGCTGTTTTAACACCCAGTCATAGTGTTGCAGGAGCTTTGTTAAGCAGCTTCTGCCTGGCCGAAATCCATGCTGGGTGTCAGATAGCAAGTCATTTTCTTCAAGGAACATGATTAGTTTCTTGCGGACTATTCGTTCCATGACTTTGCTGATGTGTGAGGTCAGAGAGAAAGGCCTATAATTTTCAGCATCTGCTCTGCTACCTCCCTTATGGATAGGGCATACTACACCCTCTTTCAATTTGACTGGGAGCTTACCACTTGCAAGGAAGCTCTGAAAAAGAAGCTGTAGCGGTTTTGCAAGGGCTCGTTTGCACGATTTGAGAAGGATCGCTGGAAATCCATCAGGTCCAGCAGCTGAGTTTGTGTCAATCTCATCTATGGCTAGTGTGATATCATCATCTTCAATGTTGATGTACTCAATTTTTGCCTCTTTGGACGCAGGTAAAGTGGCAAAGAATTCTTCTGGGTTGTTTACTTGCCTGTGTCCTAGAGATGTAGTGAACACACTTTGGAAATGTTCGTTCAGTATTTCACTTATCCTCGTGGGGTTTCCTGTGAGAGAGCCATCTTTTTGGAAGAGAGGTCCTATTCTCTGGTGCACTGTGGCTGTCTCTTTGGCAAACGTAAAGAAAGCTTTAGGGTTTGATTTTATATTTTCTATTACCCAAACTTCTTTATCTGCTCTCTCCTTTTCATGAGATTGATGCAGACTTTCTCAATTTCCATTAGCATTCTCTCGAGCCGAGACTTCTCACCACCTTTGGTGTGCTTGCTCAGGCGGTTCGCAATCATTGTCCGTCGTCTCATAAGAATCCTCCTTTCTCTAGGGATCCTGTTTTTGTTTTTGTGTGTGCTGGCCCTGTACACTGGGACATATTTGTCACATATGGCTTGTATTATGGACATGAAGTGTTTGTGCTTCATGTTAATGTCCAGTGTGGAGAGACATTTAGGCCAATCCTGTTTGAGGATCTCTTTCGCAATCAACTTCCAGTTTGCTTTATGAAAGTTTAAGTTGGAGAGATGGTGGATGCTTCGTATAGGCTGTGTGTCTACGGGGGCTTTTGGTCCATACATAGACAGCTCTATTATGTTGTGATCCGAGCTCATTGTCGGCATCACTTTAACATTATGGATAATATACATATTGTTTGTGAAGTATATTATCTGCCCTTGTTGGTTGCAGAGCTATTTGCTCCATGAAAGAGGCATTTGTGAGATGGAGCAGGGACTCTGCCTGTGCCTGCTGATGGTGTGTCATCACTGGGAGCATCTGCCCCGCCCCAGGCCATTCCACATTGGGGAAGTTAATGTCACCCATGAAGTGTTGTTCAAGGTTTGTGAGGACTTCTTCTATTTTTGTTAGGCAGTCTTCAAACATGCCTGGGTGATATATATATTTTTGAGCTCCTTTTTGTTTATCACTCGAAAATTCACAGTTATTTGTAAAGGACCAATCAAACAAGTCAATTTTCAAAGGTGTAGCGTTTATACTAGTCTGGATAGAATTGACGTATCGGTTCTATTCTAGCAAAAACTGTCCGAAGAACGGCAACGTGAAACTCAGAGTAACAGGTTTGTTGAATTTTCTGCTGCTTTAAATAAAGCATATTCTCTCTACCACTGGTATTTGAGTACCTTTTTTCCACCTTGTTTCACATTTATGTGTTTACTCCGGTATACTATATATATATATATATATATATATATACATACAAACCCCCCCCTCCCATGGACGGTGCTGGGGTGTCAAACATTAAACCAAAGTGTTTCAAAAACATGTCCGACCGTCCCTAGGCCTCCCCTTTGAGAAACACTGATTTAACCCAAATTTCAGACAACCAGCAAAAGAAGAAATAAGATAGACTTTTTTCTATTCCAAGAAAAACGATTTTTGCAAATGCACGTTCCCACGGCTTTATCGATCGCATACACAAACCTGAAACGATCTTTGTAATTTTTTCAAAACTTATGCATGCCCTGATAGTAAAATACAAATAAACAGTTTTTTGACCGATATTTCTAATTTTTCGGATGTGTGGCTAAGCAACCTGTGCCTGCCCCTTTATATATCTATCTCTCTCTCTCTCTCTCGCTCTCTTCTCTCTCTCTCTCTCTCTCTATATATATATATATATATATATATTATATATATATATATATAAGAGCAATATTAAATCTGTGAGAACGTAAACAGTAGTGGCACGAATCGTAAAGTATATTTACACGTAACGTATCAGTCCCATAGTGAAGGATGCTTCTTCTTTTTATAGCCTCAGGAGATCTCTTCTCCACTTGGCTAATGACACACTGTCTGTGTCTGATTAGTATTGCGAAAGGAAAACATTGCCATCTCTAGCCTGACGTGATACCACACCCCCAGGTTTCGATGACGAGTTAACTACCCAGAAATCAGGGCCTTGGTTTATTACGTAAAACCAGAGACGGGAACCATGATATTAGTTCGCAAATACACGTAAGGCACAAGTGTGTGTCGTTTTGACAGCTAGCGGAGATATTCCGGAGCTATAAACACAGTAGCATTATCCCCTATGGGACCGACATATATTATATATATCCTTCACAATATATATATGTATTTTTCACTTCATATTTTTCTTGTAATCTCCGCTTCAATCCTATTTTGTACTTCTTATATTTCATTGTCGTCATAAGCATCATGGCCATGAACGCGACCACCAACGTGCTCAACACCACACTCATTATCATCTCATCATCATCATCATAAACGACATCATCATTAGCATCATCGTCACCATCAGTCAACTGCGTCACAAGCCATCATTATCAATATCATCATAACCTTCACTCCTCATTTCTCTTCATTTCATCTAATTTTTGCACTCCGACTTCCTTTTCTTCCACATCTACATGCAGTTTATTAGACATATGCGTATTTAAATTTGTGTGACTAATCATTTTTATACCATTTCTCACATACTTTTTCAACTTACAGAATTCTAGTCAATAATAAAATCGCGATCATCGAACATGGATCGTTCGTAGGTCTCACCAAATTATACAATTTGTAAGTTTGATCTTCCTGATATTATTAATCTAATTGTATATTCTACTATATAATGTCTTCCCTTCTATCTTCGCTTTCTCTTTCATCCTCTCTATCAGACTTTCAATTTGTCTGTGTGTATGCGCGTGTGTGTGTGCGCGTGTGTTGTGTGTGCGCGCGGGCGGGTATGAAAATAATTAAGAATATGAGTGTTTGTGGTTTTGAATTGTGATGTGATTTATATAAAATTAATGTGAACAACGTAACAATTAACAATTAAAGACAAAATTCCCGATTCGGGGAAAGTCATGTAGGACAACGAGGGGAATCCAGAGATTCAGATCTAACTATATTCGACAATTAGGCACCAGTAATAAGAAGTAGAATACACACCCAAGTGAATTCCTCCTGTATGATAAGTAAATTGAAATATCCTATGGCAGAATTCTGGAAAATTCAGACATTTTGACAACAAACGATAAATATAGAGACAGTTGCGTTTATTAGATTTCGCAGTATAAAGCCTACAATTGTTTCTATTTTATTAACATTGATAAAACCTTTAGTATACAGATGTAGCGGGAGCAACAGTTTGGGTTGGTAATATAGATGCAAACGCAAAGATACAATGCTTATATACACATACATATAACTATACATAAATGAAAAATGACGAATCTGAATTGTAAACTGAATTTTGTTGCATTCAATAACATTTTTGTAATTGCAGAGAGAGAGGCAGATTTAAACATGCAGACTCTCTCTCTCTCGCTCTCTCTCTCACACACACACGCACACACACACACACCACAAAGCAGTTTGTAGTCATACACATGCTGACATACATATATATATATGTAAATATACATGTGTCACAAACATAATATAGATGTATATTTATCTATATATATGTATACATATGTGTGTATATATATATATTATATATAATATAATATATATATATATATATATGTATATATATATATATATATATATATATATAATATATATATATAAATAATATATATTATATATATTATATATAATATATATTATATATTATATATATATATTACATATATATATATATATATACAAGGCCACCTCATCCCATGGACGGTGCTGAGGTGTCAAAAACTAAAACCAAAGTTTTTCAAAAAACTTGTCCGAACGTCCCATCGGCCTCCCTCCCTTTGAGAAACACTGATTTAACCCAAATTTCAGACACCAGCTAAAGAAGAATAAAGATAGACTTTTTTCTATTCCAAGAAAAATGATTTTACAAATGCACTTTCGCACAGCTCTATCGAATCGCACAGCTCACCTGAAATCGATCTTTGTAATTTTTTCAAAACTTATACCCACCTCCTGATAGTAGAAAACAGAAATAAACAGTTTTTGACTGCTATTTCTAATTTTTCACTATGTGACTAAGCAACCTGTTGCCCGCCCCTTAATATATATATATATATATATATATATATGTGAAGCAATATTAAACCTGTGAGTGAGACGTAAACAGTAGTAGCAGGGAATCGTAAAGTATATTTATCACTAAACGTATCAGTGCCATAGGAACGATGCTTCTAGTTTTTATAGCCCCAGGATGACATCTTCTCCACTTTGCTAATGACACACTGTCTGTGTCTGATTAATATTTGTGAAAGAAAAACACATTGCCATCTCTAGCCTAACGTGATACACACGCACCCGTGTTTCGATGACGAGTTACTACCATGAAATCAGGGCCTGTGTTTATTACGTAAAACCAGAGACGAGAACCATAATATTAGTTCGCAAATACAAGTAAGACACAAGTGGTGTGTCGTTTTGGCAGCTAGCGGAGATATCATCCCGGCTATAAACACAGTAGCATTATCCCCTAAGGACCGACATATATATATATATATATATATATATATATATATATATATATATATATATATATATCCTTCACATATATATATGTATATTTTCACTTCATAATTTTCCTTGTTATCTCCGCTTCAAATTCTGTTTTTTTGCACCTCTTTAATTTCATTTTCGTCATAAGCATCATGGCCATGAACGCGACCATCACCGTCCTCAACACCACATTCATTATCATCTCATCATCACAAACGACATCAGCATTAGCATCATCTTCACCATCAGTCAACTGCGTCACAAGCCATCATTATCAATATCATCATAATCTTCACTTCTCATTATCTTCAACTTCATCTAATTTTTGCACTCCTACTTCCTTTTCTTCTACATCTACATCCAGTTGATTAGACATATGCGTATTTAAAATTGTGTGACTAATCATTTTTATACCATTTCTCACCAATTCTCTTCCAACTTACAGAAATCTAGCCAATAATAAAATCGCGATTATTCACATGGATTGTTTGAAGGTCTCACCAATCTATATAAGTTGTAAGTTTGATCTTCCTGATATTATTAATCTAATTGTATGTTTTACATATATTGTCTTCCCTTCTATCTTCGCTCTCTCTTCATCCCTCTAACAGACGCTCACTTTTTCTGGTGGTGTGTATGTGTGTGTGTGTGCGGGTATGAAATGAGTGTTTGTCGTTTACGTTTGTGATGTGATTTATATAATTAATGTGAACAACGTAACAATTAACAATTAAAGACAAATTTCCCCAAATACAGGGAAAAGCCATGTAGGACAACGAGGGGAATCCAGAGATTCAGATCTAACTATATTCGACAATTAGGCACCAGAATAAGAAGTAGAATACACATCCAGGTGAATTCCTCCTGTATGATAAGTAAATAGAAATATCCTATGGCAGAATTCGGAAAAATTCAGACATTTTGACAACAAACGATAAATATAGAGACAGTTGCGTTTATTAGTTTGCTCAGTATAAGCCTACAATTGTTTCTATTATATTAATATTTAAAAAACCTTTAGATACAGATGTAGCCGGAGCAACACTTAAGGTTGGTAACATAGATGCAAACACAAAGATACAATGCTTATATACAACACACATATATCTGTACATAAATAAAAATATGACGAATCTGAATTGTAAACTGAATTTCGTTGCACTCAATAACATTTTTGTAATTGCAGACAGAGAGGCAGATTTAAAATGCAGATTCTCAGTCGCTCGCTCTCTCTCTCCCTCACACCCACAGAGAGGCACACACACCACACGCACACATATACAACACACAACCACAAAACAATTTGTAGTCATACACAGTCTCACATACATATATATAGTAAATAAACATGTGTCACAAACATATATATATATATAGTGTATATATATTATATGTATATATATGTGTATATATACATACATACATTTATATATATATATACACAACGCCCCCCATCCCATGGACGGTGCTGAGGTGTCAAATATTAAAACCAAAGTTTTTCAAAAATATTGTGCGACCGTCTCATAGGCTTTCCCTTTCAGAAACTCTGATTTAACCCAAATTTCAGACTCCAGCAAAAGAAGAAATAAAGATAGACTTTACTCTATTTCAAGAAAAACGATTTTACAAATGCACGTTCCCACAGCTCTATCGATCGCATACTCACCTGAAATCGATTTTTGTATTTTTTATCAAAACTTATGCCCTTCCCCCCTGATAGTAGAAAACAGAAATAAACAGTTTTTGTCTGCTATTTCTAATTTTTCGCTATGTGGCTAAGCAACCTGTTGCCCGCCCCTTAATATATATATATAAATATATATATATATATAGATATATATATGAAAGCAATATTAAATCTGTGAGTGAGACGTAAACAGTAGTAGCAGGGAATCGTAAAGTATATTTACCACGTAAACGTGTCAGTGCCATAGGGAACGATGCTTCTAGTTTTTATAGCCCCAGGAGAACATCTTCTCCAATTGGCTAATGACACACTGTCTGTGTCTGATTAGTATATGTGAAAGGAAAAAAACATTGCCATCTCTAGCCTAACGTGATACACACACACCCGTGTTTCGATGACGAGTTACTACCCAGAAATCAGGGCCTGTGTTTATTACGTAAAACCAGAGACGGGAACCATGATATTAGTTTGCAAATACAAGTAAGACACAAGTGCTGTGTCGTTTTGGCAGTTAGCGGAGATATGATCCCGGAGCTATAAACAACTGTAACATTATCCCCTATGGGACCGACATATATATATATATCCATCACAATATATATATGTATATTTTACTCCATAATTTTCTTGTAATCTCCGCTTCCAATTCTATTTTTTGTACCTCTATAATTTCATTGTCGTCATAAGCATCATGGCCATGAACGCGGTCATCACCATGCTCAACACCACATTCATTATCATCTCATTATCATCACCATAAACGATATCATCGTTAGCATCATCTTCACCATTAGTCAACTGCGTCACAAGCCATCATTATCAATATCATCATAACCTTCAGTCCTCATTATCTTCACCTTCATCTAATTTTTGCACTTCTACTTCCTTTTCTTCTACATCTACATCCAGTTGATTAGACATATGCGTATTTAAAATTGTGTGACTAATCATTTTTATACCATTTCTCACCAATTGTCTCTCAAATTACAGAAAACTAGCCAATAATAAAATCGCGATTATTGAACATGGATTGTTCGAAGATCTCACCAATCTATATAAGTTGTAAGTTTGATCTTCCTGATATTATTAATCTAATTGTATGTTTCTACATATAAAGTCTGCCCGTCTATATTCACTCTCTGTTTCATCCTCTCTAACAAACGTTCACTTTGTCTGTGTGTGTGTACATGCGGGTACGAAAATGATTAAGGATCTGAGTGTTTGTGGTTTACGTTTGTGATGTCATTTTAAAAAATTTATGTGAACAATGTAACAATTAACGATTAAAGACAAAATTCCCCAATACGGGGAAATCCCATGTAGGACGACCAAGGGGATCCAGAGATTCAAATCTAACAATATTGGCACCAGTAATAAGAAGTAGAATACACATCCAGGTGAATTCCTCCTGTATGATAAGTAAATAGAAATATCCTATGGCAGAATTCGGAAAAATTCAGACATTTTGATAACAAACAATAAATATAGAGACAGTTGCGTTTATTAGATTTCGCAGTATAAAGCCTACAATTGTTTCTATTATATTAACATTGATAAAACCTTCAATATACAGATGTAGCGGGAGCAACAGTTTGGGTTGGTAATATATATGCAAACGCAAAGATACAATGCTTATATACACATACATATATCTATACATAAATAAAAATATGACGAATCTGAATTGTAAACTGAATTTCGTTGCACTCAATAACATTTTTGTAATTGCAGACAGAGAGGCAGATTTAAACATGCATATTTCAATTCATAATTTTCTTGTAATCTCCGCTTCAAATTGTGTTTTTTGTACCTCTATAATTTCATTGTCATCATAAGCATCATGGCCATGATCGCGACCATCAACGTGCTTAACCGTCCTCAACACCACACTCCTTATCATCTCATCATCATCATCATAAACGACATCATCATTCGCATCATCTTCCTCATCAGTCAATAGCGTCACAAGTTATCATTATCAATATCATCATAACCTTCACTCCTCATTATCTTCATCTTCATCTAATTTTTGCACTTCTACTTCCTTTTCTTCTACATCTACATCCAGTTGATTAGACATATGCGTATTTAAAATTGTGTGACTAATCATTTTTATACCATTTCTCACCAATTCTCTCCCAAATTACAGAAATCTAGCCAATAATAAAATCGCGATTATTGAACATGGATCGTTCGAGGGTCTCACCAATTTAGAGAGGGTGTAAGTTTGATCTTTTTGATATTATTAATCTAATTGTATGTTTCTATATATATTGTCTTCCCTTCTATCTTCGCTCTCTCTTTCATCCTCTCAAACAGACGCTCACTTTTTCTCTGTGTGTGTGTGTGTGTGCGCGCGGGTATGAAAATGAGTGTTTGTCGTTTACGTTTGTGATGTGATTTATATAAATTAATGTGAACAACGTAACAATTAACAATTAAAGACAAATTTTCCCAAATACAGGGAAAAGCCATGTAGGACAACGAGGGGAATCCAGAGATTCAGATCTAACAATATTCGACAATTAGGCACCAGTAATAAGAAGTAGAATACACATCCAGGTGAATTCCTCCTGTATGATAAGTAAATAGAAATATCCTATGGCAGAATTCGGAAAGAAACACAGACTTTCTAACAAGAAACGATAAATATAGAGACAGTGGCGTTTATTAGTTTGCTCAGTATAAAGCCTACAATTGTTTCTATTTTATTAACATTGATAAAACCTTCAATATACAGATGTAGCAGGAGCAACACTTAAGGTTGGTAACATAGATGCAAACACAAAGATACAATGCTTATATACACACACATATATCTGTACATAAATAAAAATATGACGAATCTGAATTGTAAACTGAATTTCGTTGCACTCAATAACATTTTTGTAATAGCAGACAGAGAGGCAGATTTACAGATACAGACTCACACACACACACACACACACACACACACACACACACACGCACACTCACACACACAAACACACACACACACACTCACACACAAACACGAACACACATACACAACCACAACACAATTTATAGTCATACACTATAGTCATGCAAATATATATACACATGTTCACAGATATATACAGAAACAATATTATATATATATATATATATATATATATATATAATATATATAGACAATAATATATTATGATTTTTATAATTTGTATTCTTATATGTACTGAATTATAAGATATATATATGTATGCTATTAAGTTTCTCATTTTGTTAAATGAATATATGATCCAACATTCTAATATATGAAAGTTGATTAACAAACTAAATTTGTTTCTCCATTTTCTTTTTTGTATCATATATATATGTATATATATATATATTATATATATATATATATATATAATATATATATATATATATATATATATAATATATATATATATATATATATATATATATACATAATTTACAAGATAAGGGCAAAGGAAAATTCTAATGTCAAATATGCCGAAAGAAAGACAAAAAGACTAAAATTTATCGCTGATGAAGTGAAAATTCTTATGAATTATCCCCGAAATTGGGACCAATACGGTAATAACGAATTTTTTTGAAATTTCTATCGATTTGTTTCGAGACGCATAAATTATAATGGTTATTGACAATTTTTGTCTTTTTTTCGGCATATTTGGCATTACAAAATATTTCTTTTGCCCTTATCTTGTAAATTATTTATAAACGTAACCTTTAAAGGTATTTTTGATATGCTGGCCATTGATAAAATGTTTTTCCCGAAAAAATGTTATCCTACATTATATTTATATATATATATATATTATATATATAATATATATATATATTATATAATATATATATATAATATATATATATATATATATATATATATATATTATATATATATATACATGAGGTACCTAAAAGTAACCGAAATTATCTCTGTTGGGTAAACCAGTTGTAGTTCAGTCTTACTCTGCTAGAAGCCACTATCAGACATCAGTGTGCCGACCGGCATTGTCATTTAGACTCGTACTGCCACGTGATGTATCGTTGTTTTGCAGTGCTTCTCCTCTGTTTATTGATTTTTTTGCGATGGCTGAAACGAAGGAACAGCGTGCATCCGGGAAATTCTGATTTCTGCTGGGGAAAGCGGCAGCCGAAACAATTGTCATATTTGACACAACTGACAAGGACGTTACCAGGAGCAAAGCACAAGTTTACAAGTTGTTTCCACACTCCAGGAACGGTCACTTGTCGCTTGAAAAATAACTATGTTCAGGGCGACCAATGACTTCCCGAAAGAATGAAAACATCACAAAAGTTCATGAACTCATCTTGGAGAACAGTCATCGAACAATTGAGAAGCTTGTTGATACCACTGTTATGTGTCGTAGTGCTCCTGCCGACGGATTGTTTTGTGCGAGGAATTGCAATTGAAAAGAGTTGCAGTGAGAGACACACAGGGAGACACAGATAGAGAGAGAAAGAGAGAGAAAGACAGTGTCATACAGAAACATTGAGGAAGACACACTGTGTGTGTGTGTCTGTGTGTATGTGTGTGTATGCGTTTTCTTTTACCCCATCAGCACATTGATGGGGTGAGCGAAACACAAAAGTGTGTGACACAGAGATTGAGAGAGAGACAGAGAGAAAAAGAGAGAGAAAATAGCACAGACAGACACAGAGAGAAAAGACAGTATGCGCGTGTGTGTGTGTGTGTGTGGTGTGTGCACACGCACCCACACACACACACGCACACTGTCTTTTTCTGTTTCTAAACTGTCTCTAAACGGATACCCTGCATTTGAGAAAAAAGAAATTTAGAAAGTATTTTACGGTATAAAACAGTTTGTTTTTATTTTTACGTATTTTAACTTATCTTTGATTCTTTCAGAAATTTGAGCTACAACCGTTTACAAAAATTTGATGGCGCTTTCTCATACCTTTCCAGCATAAATGAGATGTATGTACAATAATACTCTTTATTTCTTGGAAAAGTTTAACACTTTGTAAATCTAATAGCATAAAGAAAGATTATCAAATTCACAAATATTTAATGCAGTTGACAATAAATAATGATGTGTTGGTTTACATTTTAATAAGTCGAAATGATTATTTCCGAGTATTGTGTTCAGTCATTGTAAAGTCTGCTTTGAATTGCATGACAGTTGGTTTGATCTAACTTAATCCATGTAAATACACGTAACGTTAGTGGCCATGTATTTACAGCCTTCACTAGATACGTCCCATTTGACTATGATTTCATTAGCTTCCTCACCTTTCTTATTTACGCCTTCTCCAGTTCCGTTTTAATTTCTATAGTTAGTACATTGTGAGATTCTAGTACACCTAGGTACAGATAACTCTCGCATTGTTTCAGTGATTTTAAAGTCTTGTCATCTAGTAATTGGAGACTTTATTGCTGACCACTTGTCCAGTTTTATGACTAATACTGCACACTTATCCATGAAAAATCCTATATCTATAAACTTGCTGAAGTGTTTTACAGTTTGTTTTAAAGAATATCTTTTTTTATTCTTGCTAAAAAGGTTCAGATCATCCATGAAGAGCAACTGTTAATTTTTCCTTTACTGTCTCTAAACTGATACCCTGTATTTGCGAAAAATATATCGCTATTAATTTTCCCCCATGTTTATTATGAGTATTCTTTCACTGTCGTATGCCTCAGAAACTGAAAGTGCAAATCGTTGCTTTTATTGTTTCTACCGCAGTTCATGCATTCCTTTAAGACCAATTGTTACGTAGAATAAAACAATTATCCTAGCACCAAAACATTCCGTCTAAACTGCTCTTCTGAAAGACACTTTGAAATCACAACCATCAAATTTTCGACACCAAAATATGCCTAATCTACGATATAATGAAGTAATTTCAAGTGACTATGAATTTTCTTCTTATTTAAAGTGACACTTTTTTATTCAAGCTGTAGGCTATTAGAATGTAGCGATGTAACAACTTTTCAGTTTTCACGAGAACCATTTCTCTTTTTGTTGTTATTAACACATGGAAAGAAAGAACATGAATGTCGTGACTCCTATACACTTGCTGAAATTATATTAATCATCATTTGTTGTCAACTGCTGCAGGAGTTTTTCTCTTGTCTGAAGAGTATTCAGATAAAGTTCTGAATGACGGGTAGTCATGATAGGTATGCTGGGCTTCATATAATTTACCCCAGTGCTACTTTGATGGAATGCACTGCTCTCTCACTGAATAATAATAATAATAACAATAATAATGATGATAATAATAATAATAATAATAATAATAATAATAATAATAATAGTAATAATAATAATGATAACAATAATAAAACCAATAGCAGTAACAACAACAGCAACAACAACAACAATAACAACAACAACAATAATAATTGTAATAATAATAATAATGATAATAATAATAATAATAATAATCATCATAATAATAATGATAATAATAATAATAATCCCTTTTTTTTCCTTTTTTTCCTTCGTATTTTATTCTCATTATTTCGAACTAATACAGGCAGAGTGAGCCTTTTATAAGTTTAAAAGAGAAATGGAAGAGAAGGAAGGAAAAGGGGAAGAAGGAGAAAGAAAGAAAGAGAGAGGAAAAAAGGAAGAGAAGGAAAAAATGTTCGAAGATAAAACTATCAACAAAATAGATACAGACGAATACAGATCTACTAGCCATAAGAAGCTGCGCTACGAGCAATGCTTACGTGTAGAGAACCCTAAACTGACAGATCCATCTCCTAATGTAAGAGTGGAAGCTCGTCATGCTCAATGTCAACAAATCAAACTAAAAACCGCATTGGTCATCGCGCGGATTACAAAGACCACGTACCCGAAAATTGAACCAAATTCTGATTGAAAAATCAGCTACTGGATCAAATCTTCCCAACACACAGGAGCTGGACGTACCCCACAATATTCCAACAAATGGCCATCCATGCTCGTCACCAAATAATCAAAAGAAAAAGAAGGAAAAATGGTCTAGGGAAGATAATAAAGAAGTTCTTGCGGCCTTCTACCATGCCATATATTTCCCCACAGATAAATCTAACACTGTACAAACCTACATAAACTGGAGACAGAAACACCCTGAAGTAGGACCCTACGTAGACAGTAACAAACTTGCCAACGTCAGAAGAAACATTATAAAAGAAAAAATCACTGACTGAAGTAGAGATTGATCAAGTTAGACAAGCAATATCGGATAAAATGAACGAAGCTGCAGCTAGAGAAGATAATACAGAGGAAATAATTATAGAGCAGCCCAGGGCTGATAAAAACGAAGTAAGGATTGAAAGAGTTAGTATAAGTGATAGGCAAAGTGAAACACTCCCTGAACCAATCATAAACACTAAGACAGATGAACATCAAATAGATAATTCATGATTGAATGGCTGAAAATTAAAGCAACCAGCATGGATGAACGTGATACACTCCCTAAAATCCGCAACTCTAACCAAAACATGAAAATAATTGGTAAAATCCGGCTTGCACTTAAGGATATAATTTCAGCTATCACAAATCTCAACCACCTATACTATGCATCCGCGAAAATCTCAACGATCCTATGTGGTGTAAAGATTAGAAAACGGCAACATTCCCACAAAAAGCCTTCTTGGCAAGAGCGTTTGCAACAACAAATTAAACTATTTAGATCTGACATTGAATATTTGAAAAACCTTACGGTTCACAAGACTACCAAACCTACAAAAAACCCCAAAATACTGAAAAAATACAATATGAAAATTATACTTGATATTGATGCCACCATAGAAACCATCAAACAAAAGGTATCTGCCAAAGCTGCCCGCATAGCGAGGTATGAAAAGCGTGTTAGATTTTTCAAGGACAACAACATGTTCAAAAATAACCCCAAGAATTTTTACAGGAAGATAGGAAAAACAGCGTTTACTGTAAGGTCTGTACCATCAAAAGAAGAAGTGCAGGGATTTTGGAATAAAATTTGGGCAGAAGAAAAAATACACAACGAAAAGGCCCCCTGGATTGACAGAATATCTACAGAACTGGACTCCTTAGAAGAGCAGAAGTGGGAGGGTGTCAAGGTAGAAGATATAAGATCTGCTCTCAGGAGGTCAAGCAAATGGAAGTCTCCAGGAAAGGATAAAATTCCTAACTTCTGGCTGAATGCCTTCCCAGAGAGCCATGAACTGCTAACAGAACTGTACAATGATGTTTTGCAACACCCTAGTAGGATGCCTCCTTGGCTAGTTAATGGGTTAACATTTCTGCTTCCAAAAAGTAAAGAAACAAATGAACCAAAAAACTATAGACCCATAGCCTGCTTAACAACTATGTATAAAACGCTAAAATCTGTCCTGACGGAATATACTTATAGTTTTTAACAGACAGCAGCATATTCACTAATGAATAGAAAGGAGGTAAAAACGTGGATCCTACGGCTGTAAAGATCAACTACTCATCAATAAGATGATCTTAGAAGATTGTCACAAACGACACAAAAACTTATCAATAGCCTGGATGGACTATAAAAAGGCTTTTGATAGCCTACCACATAGCTGGATTAGGAAATGCCTGGAAATGTATAAGATAGCACCTACTCTGCGAAACGTTTTGACTGTAAGTATGAGATCATGCAGAACCACACTAACTCTGAACAGTGACAATGAATCCCTAAATGCTGGTGATGTAAACATTTCATGTGGCATTTTCCAGGGTGACTCACTGTCACCACTCCTCTTTTGTTTAGCCTTAATACCTATCTCAAAACTGCTCAATGACGCGCAGTACGGGTATAAAATGTTTGATAAAAATATAAATCATTTCATTTACATGGATGATATAAAGCTTTTTGCAAAAAATGACCAACAACTCAAGGGCTTAGTAGTGATAGTCAAACAATTCAGTGACGACATCAGAATGCAATTCGGCCTCGATAAATGTGCAAAAGCTACCTTTATCAAAGGAAAAATGACAGAAATATCTAACGTTAACCTTGACCAGCAGAATGTCATAAAAGAACTAGACCCAGCGGAGAGCTACAAGTACCTAGGGGTAATTGAAGGGAACGGAATAAGGCATTCAGAGATGAAGGAAAGGATCAGGAGAGAATGTTATCGAAGAGTGAGAGCAATACTCAAGACAGAGCTGAATGCAAGAAACAGGATCGAAGCGATCAATGCATTAGCCATACCAGTCGTGACTTACAGTTTCAATATCGTTAACTAGTCAATTACTGAAATATGTCAGCTCGACAGAAAAATACGAAAACTGTTGACAATGCATAGAATGCACCACCCTAAGGTAGATACAGAACGACTTTATCTGCCAAGAAAAGAGGGAGGCCGTGGTCTTTTACAACTGGCAATAACAATGAAGATTGCTACAATTGGCCTAGACACCTACCTGAAAAAGTCTGAGGACTGGATGTTAAAACTTGTCTCAAAACATGAAAACAAGAAAGCATCATACTCAGTAACGAAACAGGCAAAGGAATATCTAAGTGAATTCCGAATACAACAAATTTCGGAATTAGAGATAGACATACAAGAAACAAGCACAGAAAAAGCTAGGCGCATGAAAAAACTCTCTATGGCAAATACCCAAAGAGAGCGAATAATGCAGATATCGACAAAGCCCTGACCCATCAATGGCTAATGGCCTCTGGCTTAAAATCTGAAACAGAAGGGTTTATCATAGCAGCTCAAGATCAATGCCGACTAACAAGAAACTACCTGGTCAACATATTAAAGAAAGGCAGTGGCCCAACATGCCGTGTATGCCGACGACAAAATAAAACCATTGATCATGTTGTCTCTGGGTGAGACTTGGAGCCAACTTGTACAAATATAAAGCAAAAGTCAAACATAGAATAATAATAATAATAATAATAATAATAATAATAATAATAATAATAATAATAATAATAATGATAATGATAATGATAATAATGATAATAATAATAATAATAATAACAATAACAGCAACAGCAGCAACAACAACAACAACAACAATAATAATAATAATCACAATAATAATAATAATAATATTAATAATAATAATATTAATAATAATAATATTAATAATAATAATAATAATAATAATAATAATAATAATAATAATAATAATAACAGTAAAAACAACAGCAACATCAGCAACAACAACAATAATAATAGTAATAATAATGATAATGATAATAATCATAATAATAACGCAAAAGAAATAGACAAAGAAAAATCCCAGCAATGGTTGAGAAGCTCAGGACTCAAAGCAGAAACAGAGGGATTTTTAATTGCAGCACAAGACCAAAGCCTCCCCACCAGAAATTACCAAAAACATGTAATGAAAAGAAATATTACAAGTAACTGCAGAATATGTGGAGATGGACAAGAAACAATAAATCATATTATCTCTAGCTGCCCAGTCCTGGCTAAGAAGGAATGTATTCATAGACATGACAGAGTTGGAACCTACATACACTGGAAGCTATGCCAACATTATAGAATAACAACAGAAAAAAGATGGTATAGGCACACACCAGAAAAGGTCACAGAAAACGAGAAAGCAACCATACTCTGGGATATGCCGATACACACAGATAGAGAAATTAAGGTCAACAGACCAGATATAGTTGTCAGAGATCATGAAGAAAAAAAATGCTTTCTAATTGATGTATCAATACCGGCAGATGACAACGTGTCTCTAAAAGAAATGGAGAAACTCTCAAAATACAAAGACCTGGAAATAGAGGTAACTAGAATGTGGAATCTGAAAACGGAAACAATTCCTATCATAGTAGGTGCATTAGGCATGATAAAAAAATATTCAGACAAATACATAACAAAAACACCAGGACTTACAAACACATATAACATACAGAAAATTGCACTACTAGGCACTGCACACATCCTACGCAGAACACTTTCCATACAATAACCATCAGAGCATCACAACAAATCACAGCACATACCCAAGGCACACAGAGCTGCGCTCGGTAGTGAAGTGAAAGCACGCTATAAAAATAAAACTACTGAATAATAATGATAATGATAATAATAATAAATAATAATAATAATAATAATAATAATGATGATGATGTTGATGATGAGGATGATGATAATGATAATAATAATAATAATAATAATAACAATAACAACAACAGCAAGAGCAGCAGCAGCAACAACAACAACATTAATAATAATAATAATGATAATAATAATAATAATAATAATATTAATAATATTAATAATAATAATAATAATAATAATAATAATAATTAATTCTTTTTATTGGCCACAAGGGCTGACACACATGATTGGAAACATAAAGGGACAAAACAGGACGAAAGGTTACAAAGGGTTTTGTCCGTTTGTTAAAAAATCCGAGTAAAAACTGTATAACAATAATTATAAAACAATGAAAAACTCCCAAAAGGGGGAGGCGTTACGAAAGGTTCCTGGTGGAAAAAACCCTACAAAAGCCAACGGGAGTCTGGCCAAAAAAGGGGTGTAGAGAGTCCCTTTTTTTCTCCTTTTATATTACCCTTTTGAAATCACAGGCGAAACCTGAGAACTGGTCCATTTATACTGGCCAGTCTCGCACAATTCACCCACCTTTCATAAAACTTGCTATCGGACAGCACTTTCCTCTCTAACCTCATCTTCCTTTTCAAGTGAAACTTGAAAAAGTTGATGAGGCCTTGACCAAAGAGGAAAGTGTCTGACTTTAGCCCTTTCAAACGAGTCCACCACACCACCTCTTTCGCCACAGCCACTAGGCACAAGAAAACGGCCTCGCCCTCCTTGTTAAAGGAGGTCGGCGGGACAATCTTCACTATGGATTCGGCCGATAGTCGGATCCGTCCTACACGTGACAGTAGCTGTTCGACATAAACCCATATTTCAGCAATACTCGGGCACTGGACGGGTGCGTGCAGAACGGTTTCGTCGTCCTGGCAACACCTCGGGCAGGCCCGGCTGACGGCACTTCCGTGCAAGTAGAGTTTATCTCGAACAGGCAGAGCCCCTCGGTAGCACTGCCAGGCGAGCGACCTCTGGAAATTATCCATCGGCACCGGCCCGAAAGTCCTCTCGAACAGACCGCTCAGTTCGTCATCTTCAACGCCTAGAGAATGTGTGCTGGTGGTGTGTTTTGTGTTGGTATAACGAAATCCGTTATATTTGTACTTGTTTTTTCTTTCAAATACTCAACCAGTTCCTGGTTTCTTGTATTTATTGATGTAATTGTGTCTGTGTGGGTTTGTGTCTGTGGCAGTGGCAATGGCAGTAGTGGTGTCGAAAGTGTTATTGTTGTTTGTTGTTGTGAGTATGTGTTGTTGTTGTTGTTTTTGATGTTGGGAAGCACTATTTGTTCGTGCTTCCCCTGTGTGTCATTTTGTTTTCTCCTCCTTTTCTTTTTTGGAAGCACTGTGCTCCATTCTCCGTTGTTGGAATCAGAGCTCGCACAATCCGAGTACTCTTCATCCGGCAAAGGAATGGTTGAGGGGTCTGCTTCAGCAGCAGGACGAAAAGTCGTTGGTTCCGCCGGTATCGGTGGTGCCGCTGCTCCTGTTGCTGTTGATGGTGCTGCTGTCGACCTTCTAGGTACTGGTGTTGGTGTTGGTTTGGTGGTTGTTGTTGCTGGAGGTGGTGTTGTTCGTCTTGGTGCTGGTGATGGTGTTGGTAGTGTGGCAGCCTTTGGTGTTTCGTGCTGTTTCTGCTGTTTCTGTTGTTGTTGTTGTTGTTGTTGTTGCTGCCTCTTGCTGTAT